>NC_062193.1:5512112-5517112 GCF_912470025.1 Vespa velutina
CATTAGACGTGCTTTGATTTTGTTGTTGTTCATGTTGTCTTTGAACTAATTCCTGATGACGTCGTTGTTGTTGCTGCTGTTGCTGTTGTTGTTGCTGTTGTTGTTGTTGTTGTTGTTGTTGTTGTTGTTGTTGCTGTTGGCGATTTTGTAGTTCCTGTTTTTGATAAAATTGTTGATATTGACGATTATGTTGGACGGTGTAACCACTGGCGATAAGTTTCTTTGGTTGAACGAAGGAATCGTGAACGCGAACCGGCCGAGCCAAGGATGATCTTTTTCTAGCTGGTGTCAAGTGAATCTGATGATTCCTCGATAGATATTTCATTAATTGGTCATTGCTACGAGCGTTATAACGTCTCGTTGAGTCATTATAGGGCGTTAACATTCTGTTAGAATCCTTGCTCTTGATAGAACAGGTGTCCAAATTCGAACCTGGACGTTCTTTGCTATTACCATTGATCCTACTTTTTGTATTGTTACCTTTGTTATTACTATTATTATAACTACTACTACTACCATTATTATTATTATTATTATTGTTACTACTCTTGGCATTATTCTTATTATTATTGTTACTACTATTATTATTATTATTATTATTATTATTATTATTGTTATTGTTATTATTAATAATATTATTATTATTGGTAACGGTGTGACGACATTGCTCGGCACATTGGAGACAGTCGTAATACTTTTCGACGACGCTTCGACGCATCGGATTAGCAAAATGATTGCGGAGATTAGCGCAGTGCTGAAGTTCGCTCGTCATGTTTAAGCGAGTGCCTTGATAAGGCTGCTGTCACACCTCTTGTAGATACATCAAAGGACAGAGGGTTTCGTTGTATAATACGTCACCCTCCTTACCGATATGTTCGGCCGATCTTACGTCCGCAGCGAATCTAACCATAGCCACCCCGTCCACTTCTTCGCCAACTTGTATGACAATCTGCGAACGAGTATAAAACAATTGATTATAAATTAATATAAATTCTATCGATGTGTTCGATGATCTGTTGATGTTCATACGTCATTTCGTCTGAATGAAAAGAAAAAAAAAAAAAAAAAAGAAAAAAATCATAGATCATTAATCGTCCAATTATCTCTCTCACACTTTTTACCTGATCCCTAAGCAAAGTGATCTGATCCGTCAATTGCAGATTACGAGTGACCTGTAGAGTCCTTTGGCCGGATTCGACGCGCATCACGTAAGCACTAGGAAAGTATCCTGCACGACCTCCGAGACATTTACCCTTCCACCAATCCTTTTCGGATTTATCGATGACCGTGACCTTATAACCGGGCCTAAAAAACGAACGATAAGTGTTACTTTTTTCATTCCTCTTTCTTTGTTCCTCTTCCCTCGTTCTTTTCAACCTTTCTCGCTTCCCTCCTCCGAGATACCTCTTTTCAAAATCATTTCGATCATTCGCAGAAAAATTCACGATAGAACGAACAGATTATTCTGGCACGAGTTACGATTTATTTATATGGATTATTAAACGATACTGATAGAAGTAAATACTCACTTCAAATCCAGTTCGTCCCGATGACGTGCCTCAAAATTGTAAAGGACAACGTAGAGATTGTTCGGAGGAAGTACTCGTTTCCCAGACGGATTCATGTGATTTTGATTGTTGGGATGTGGCGAGGGACACGGTGATGTACTTGCCGATGAATAACATTTGTCATTCTCGTCCGGTAATTCGACGCTGGACGTTCTTAGGGCGCTCCTAATGTGCTTATGCATAGTGTGACCTTGTCCTGGACTGCATGGAGCTGCGAAGATCGGTAAATCTCTGTCTGCGCGTACGTACCACGTGACGAGAGGAAACACGTTTTCGTATTCTGAAGAGATTCTTTTAAAAGATATCGATATTAATTCTTTCGTTTTATTTTTCTACTCACATAATCTATTGATACTGCCACTGTCTGAGTGCCTTGGTGGTGTCGATTCTCTTTGACCGGAGGCATAGTAATCTCTTGGACGATGACGTACGTGAGCCGTTCCTTCCGGTGAATCCAAACTGAGACTCTTCATTCTCAGATTCAATCGTTCGCGTCTACGTTGCGGGCTATGCGGTGCTTTACGTTTTGTGATTATCGATCATGGTAAAATTAGCTTACTTCTTTTTTCTTTTTTTGTTTTTTTTTTCTGTTTTTTTGTTTTTCTTTTCATTTAAACGAAGTTTAATCACTTTATCGACGTTGACGTTCTGTTCTATATCGTCAATTTTATTGTTCCTTTTTTATTTTTATTTTAATTTTTTTTTTAATCCTCTCTCTCTCTCTCTCTCTTCCTCTCTTATTTTTCCTTTTTCCTTTTTTCTTTTTTTTTTTTTTCTGTCGAACTCACTCGGAACGTCAGCGACGAAATTGGAAAAGAAAAAAAAAAAAGAAAAAAAAAAAGAATAGAAATGAAAAACAAACAAAAAGAACAGAAATTGCTAGTCTCTACCACTACGTCGAATCCTTTTTAATTATTTTTTTTTTTCTTCTTTTCTTTTCTTTTTTTTTCCCATACTCACGTACGTACAAACGAACAAATAGCTATTTGTAGATTGGAGATAGATAAAAAGAGATAGATAATAATCTTTTTTTTTTAACGGGACACGACTCTGAGTTAGAGAAATAGTGAAAGATAGTAAGAAAGGATTGTTGTGACGTTTCCTTTTTTTTTTTTTTTTTTTTTATACAGATAAAGAACAATCTCATTTTATTTACAATATTTGTACACACGCGCGCACGCGCAAACACACACACACACACGTACGCACGCACGTAAGACAAACACAACATATATCCGATAGCTCAGGTAAAACATATCCGATCGATTTATATTTAGATAAATCTAGATTCTAGATAATATTCTAATTCTATTAATATTTTCATCGACGTTCGAAACAAGTCAATAAAAAAAAAAAAAAAGCAACGATATATTTTTTTTACTGTTATCATTATATAATGAATATTTTATTCCGATAAGAGAAAAAAAAAAAAAAATAAGAAAAATTCGACATTTAAAAGCGTAGAAAAATAAAGTTCTCGAAAAAAAAAACAAGTCCGATTGTCTGTTCGTAATTATGGATTTATAGTGAATTCTTGTGATAGTATTGATGGTGGTAATAATGGCGGTGACAGAGAAGTTGGGGGTTGAGAGTGAGGGCAATTGATTGGTATTTACTATTTAATTTTAATACGAACAGCTGATAATAACTTCTCTATGTTCATTCAATAGGATCGTTTGAGTACCGTACGTAAGTACATATTATACAATATTTGCTAATGGGTGCAGCTTCAGTTCGTCGACTAAAGTTTAAACGGTTTAATTAATTTGGAGACTCGATATGAGAGAAGCTTTGGCAATCCTCTCTAGCTATTCGATTAAACGATACCTTCAGTATAACCAGAGAAACAATCAGCCATCGTGTTAACTCATTTAATGCTTTCTCATTAATTGCTATCTCGAGATTCTCGAGAATATCTTTGGCTTTGTGATACGGATGAATAATTTCAGGAAATTTAATAAAAATTTCAATGAGTCTTGGACGTATATATATATATATATATATATATATATATATGTTTTCGAGGATAATAAACTTCGTTCTTTTACAATTTTTCAATTGTCTCATAGCGATCAATGAGACATCAACGAGATAATATTCAATCAAAAGATAATAATTAACGGAACGTCGCTCGTTAAATTTTTTCCCTTCATTTTACTTCGTTTTATTTTATTATTTTATTTTTGCTTTTATTTATTATATCTTCTTTTTTGATTTAAATCGTTAGAACTTAGACTTAGTGCTCTGAACGTGAAATGGGATTCGCACGAAATTGAATTTAATACGTACGTATGTGGTCGTTGGAAAATGTTAGGAGCTAGAGGGTGGAAATCGGAGGGACGTTAGATGAATGGGGAGAGTTGGATTGGAAGAGGAAGGGGAGTGATAGCGTCAAGAGGATTAGAAGAGTAGATTTTACGCCGAAGGGATAGACAAATGGATTTGAGTTGCTTGATCCGTTGGGAAATAGTTGAGACCCGCTTATTTCCAGTCGCTTACTTTGCTTCTATCGAGAGTCAGAACTTTGTTCGCAATAGCATAGGCTATAGAAATTGGGAGAGAGGATGAAATTGTGGGGGGAGGGGGGCGAGGTGGCGGGGATTAAGGCGAAGAAAATAAAAAAAAAAAACAGAAAAAGAGAATAATAAAAAATAATAAAAAAAAAAAACAAGAAAAAAAAAAGAAAAATTAAATGAAAGAAAGACAAAGCGAAGAAAAGCGCTACGTGATTGAAAATATGCAAAAGACGAAGAAAAAAAGATATATATATATATAAAAGAGATAAATAGACGAAAGAAATTAAGGAAAAAGAAAATAAAAAAGAAAAAAAAAAAAAAAGAAAAAATTGAAAGAAAGAATATGAGAAATCATTTAGCTTCTAATCGTTTCGTCAAAGTTTTTCATTGAATAAATTAACGCGGATAAAAAAATTAAAATTAAGTTCGAATTTGTTGTCGACACGATTTTTGCACGTTTTTATCTATTTACACCTTTCTCGTTTTATTCGAAAGTCTATTTTTTTCTTTTTTCTTTTTTTTTTTTTTTTTTTTTTGATGTACATATATAAAATTCACAAATTATTTTTTACGGTAACACTAACAAGTCCGCAACAGGTCATTGTGTCATTGTCAGTCGGTTTGATCGAGCGACGAAATTAATTTTCCTTTTTCATTCTTTTTCTTTCTTCCTTTTGTTTTCTTCTTTTCTTTTATTTATTTTTTTTTTTTTTTTATTCCTTTCTATCTCGTAAATCGAAGTAGCGCATTTAATAAGAATGGAGAAAGAAGAGGGGGGGAAAAAAAAAAGAATAGCATCTCGTTCGTAGAATGACAGCTTTAAAAACGTTTACCAACATGACGTAACCAATTAACATTTCCTCTCTCGATAAAGTGAGAGATAGAGATAGAGTTCGGACATTCGACAAAGGGGCCG
>NC_062193.1:5522112-5527112 GCF_912470025.1 Vespa velutina
CGTTGTATCAGATACGAACCCGTTTTTGGATTCATCCATTTTGTTGTTTTTATTTGGCCAGTTCGATGAAATGTTGAAAGAACGAAAGAACGAAAGATCGAAAGATCGAAAGAAAGAAAGAAAGAAAAGGAAGAAATAAAAGAGATGTAAAAAAAAAAAATATTGAAAGAAAGGAAGAAAGAAAAATACGAGAATAACAAAGCAATAAAAGGATTAAGCGATCAAACTTATGTTTGCACTCCGTTGAAACGTTGCTTGCTGTGACAGGCCCATATTCTCCCTCTCTCTCTTTTTTCTTTTTTTTTTTTCTTCTTTTTTCCTTTTCTTTTTTTTTGTTTGTTTCCCCCTCCTTTCCTTTCCCACATATTTTCGTCTCGGACAATGGATCGATGAAAACATATCGAATTGGTCTTGCCCTCGATAGAATTCGAATAACAGTAGATATTCAATCATTGGAAAAATAACAAATATATATATATATATATATATATATATATATATATATATTGATGTATAAATATATTTACTGAAAAGCCTTTCATCGATTATTCCTGACGAATAAGAAAGAAAGTTATTGCGTTTAACGCACATCTCGTTTTATTTTCTTTTTCTTTTTCTCTTTCGACTGATTCTCGAAGCTTTTGGGAAAAAAAAAAAAAAAAAAAAAAAAAAAAAAAACAATGAATAGAAAGAAGAGAAAAAAATGAATATCGATCTTTTCTTTCTTGCTTTTCTTTTTGTCGAGAAATAAATAAATAAAGAAAGAAAGAAAGAAAGAAAGAAAGAAAAAAGGAGAGCGAGAAGAAAAAGAAGATAAACGAAGTTTGAAGGAAAAAAAAAAGAAAAGAAACAAGAAAACGAGAAAGAAAGAGAGAGAGAGAGAGAGAGAGAGAGAGAGAGAGAGAGAGAGAGAGATAGATAGATAAAGAGATAAAGATAGAGATAGAGACAGAGACAAAGACAAAGGATAGAGAGAAAGAGAGAAAGAGAGTGATTAAAAAAAAAAAAAAAAAAAAAAAAAAAAGAAAAAGAAAGTAGAAAAGAAAAAGAACTAACAAAGTTATAAATTAAAAAGTGCCGAATAAAATAGGAAGGTGCGTCTTATATAAGTATAGATTATTTAGGTGAGTTACTCACTGTGATCGGCCGGTGGTGTATCGTCGACTGGCGCTTGAGTTTTTTGACGACGCAAAAGGGGTATGCCGCCACTTTTTTTCGGTGCCAAACTTGGACATTTAACCGGTTGTATCTGATTGATACAATCGGAATGAGCGTTGACCTTGCAACCACGACATCTTAGACCTTGACGACTATGACCACGTAGTACTTGACCGCAAGCATCGCAAGGTGTTATCTTTCGATAGGTGTACTCTCGCCAAACGTGACCGTCCTCGATTTCATTATTTTTCCTATTAAACGATTATGATAGTCAATAAAATGTTTTGATATATCAAGCTCTCGACTTTATCGTTTTATTTATTTATTTATTTTATATATATATATATATATATATATATATATATTATCGCGTTATTTGTCAAACATTATATTGCATTATATTCTATTATATTACCTGGATAAAGCTACTACAGTTGATACTGCATGATACATCGCCTGTTTTCCTCTACGTTAATTAAACAAAAGAGAAGAAGAAGTACTACGGTTAGTTTTTTATTGAATAATAATAAAACATGCGCTGTTGATGTAATTTAAAAGAAATAAAAATGCAAAAAAAGAAAAAAAAAAAAGAAAAAAAGAAAAGAAAAGAAAAAAAGAAAAGAAAAAAGAACAAAGAAAAATAAAAGGAAAGGAAGGAAGAGATACACGTTTGCGAAGAAAAAAAGAAGGAAGAAAAAATGAAGAAAAATAAATAATGACGATCTCACTTGTCGGTAGGCGGTGACGTTGTCGGCGAGCTTGTTTTCAAACTTTTGAATGCTTTCAACCATTTGTGCTTGGTACTTCCGGTCGAACCATTAGACATTTTTCTGCTGCTCATTCCATCGGGTTGACCAGCTTCGCCCCCTCCAAAGAGTTCCTTCTGCAAATTAATTTACTCTAGCGTTATAGATTTAACGCGTTGAACGTTTATTGATGATACAAACTTTATCTTTTTACGTACGTACGAATGCATTTTGAAAAGAAATGAGAGAGAAAGAGATAGAGAGAAAGATAGAAAGAAAGAGAGAGATAGAGAGAGAGAGAGAGAGAGAGAGAAAGAGAGAGAGAGAAAAGAAAAAAGAAAAAAGAAAAAGAAAAACAAATTGAAAAATTTCAATTTGTTTTCACCCACGCAACTCACACGCACACGCACACGTACACCCGCATCACTATGCTCAATGAATTTCACTATACGTACTTTCGCCGTACTACTGCTAATTCTCGTCTCGGTCCTTTTAACTGGCGGCTTTTTTCGCTCATAATTGCGTCTCCTTATCTTTCCTAGGATCATCTTGTCGTACGTGTTTATAAATAATAGAAAGAAAATTCGAAGGAAATAAAACGCGATATATATATATATATATATATATATGTAAATAAATATATATATATATATATATAGCTTTTTTCTTTCTTTTCTTTTATTTCTTTTTTTTTGAAATTTCCAGAACCGATCGTATCGTTCACGGATACCACAGACTATCGTTCCTATCGTACGAATAAATAGAAATCTGTGATACGGAAGCCAATAGAGTTTTAATACGTTTCTGCTGTTACGGTGACATTAATTGGATCGAGGCTGCGCCATTGCTGAAATCTCACGACGAGTTTTTCTCCCACGTAAATTCTGTTTTACGATTTGCTCAATTATCCATAGTCCGAATAAAAAAATGTAGAAATTTTAACGAAACTATTTCATTTCTTTCTATTATCTTGTTAGAGAGATAGCTAAACAGAAAGAGAGAAAGAGAAATGGATAGATAAATAGATAGATAAATAGAAAGAGAAAGAGAGAGAGAAAAAGAGAAAGAGAGAGAGAGAGAGAGAGAGAGAGAGAGAGAGATTTGTTCTCTTATTATTTATATATACATCAATTTATTGTTACTCCGTATTGGAAAATCGAAGGACAAGAAGAAAGATGAAGAGAAAGAAGAAGAAGAAGAAGAAGAAGAAGAGAAAGGAGAAAAAAATAAAAAAAGAATATAGAAAAATCTGAGATTGATGGTGAAAGATCCTTGAGATAATATTAGTTCGATTGGATTAACGGAAAGGACGAGTTGAAAATTGTTGCATAGGAACGACTCCTAACGTCGTCGGTCGATCTATTTTTGTTCTCGGAGACTGACTCTATATGCAGCCTCTCGCGTGCATCTGCGATGCGTCTCTCCCCGTGTATGTGGGTGATAGTATAGGTATACACGTGTATATACGCTGGACTTCCCAGAAGAGTCCATTATTCCTGAAACGGCAGAAGAGGAGACCACGGGACGAAACCGCTGTACTTTATCGCGACTGCGTTCAATGAAACAGAGAGAGAGAGAGAGAGAGGGAGAAAGAGAGAGAGAGAGAGAGAGAGAGAGTTGAAGAGAGAAATAGACAAAGAATGAGAATGAGTGAAAGAGATAGAGAGAGAGAGAGAGAGAGAGAAAGAGACAGAGACAGAGAGAAAGGGAGAGAGATAGAGAGAGAGAGAGAGAAAGAGAGAGAGGGAGGGAGAGAGAGAGAGATAATAGAATCTTTAAAAAAAAATTTATCAACGTGGGATGAAATAATAAAACTCAAAATGCATTTGTATTATGAATGTTATTTGTGCGATGATGGTGCACTTCGTTGAAAAAAAATAAAAAAAAATGAAAAAATGAAAAAAGAAGAAAATAAATAAACAAAAGAAAAATAAAAGAATATTTAATATAGATTCAATTAAAAATCATCTTTTTTGTTTGTTTAAATATATTTGTGCTCTATATATATATATATATATATATAGAGAGAGAGAGAGAGAGAGAGGGGGAATTATTTATTTACAAAAAAAAAATATATATATATATAGTGATCGTAATTATCTATCTAAAATACAATCTTTCGATATCGCGCACATACACAAAGGTTACACGAGGAGTCACCCAGCTGTCTCTCCCCACCCAAGTACCTTACGTACGACTTCATTCAACATCTACGACACTTGTTTCACACGATAGATAGATTTTCACGAGGCACCACCTATGATCACGTGATATTCCCTTAATGATAATGATAATTAAAAATAAAAGATGTTTCGATTTATATTTGACCATTTTGATAAATGATAATACATGTATATACATATATATATATATATATATATATATATATATATATATATATATTATTTGTATGAAGGAGAATATTGACGATATGAGATAGGTGTTATTTTTTTTATTTTTTATCGACGCAGTCCTTTAAAATGCGACAGATAAAATTGAAGATGAAGAAATAGATGGACAGTTATAGACAGACAGATAGAGAAAGAAAGAGAGAGAGAGAGAGAGAGAGAGAGAGAGAGAAAGTATGAATGAAATGGATAAAATTTGTTTTGATTCAAGCCATGATATATACGATCAAGATGAAAAGTCGGATGAAAATGACAGTGAGACAGAAACAGAGATAGTGATAGAGATAGAGATAGAGATAGAGATAGAGAGACAGAGAGAGAGAGAGAGAGAGAGAGAGAGAGAGAGAGAGAGAGTGTGTGGAAAAAAAATACTAACGACTCTCGTACGCAACGTCGTCCAGCCCATTTTGCACCTACGACGAATATCGACGTGAGCTTGATCCTCCTGCTGTCCTGACCTAGGCAGCTAGACACAGTGAGAGAGACCAGGGAATGGATTTTCAGGCGCTCATGCTCGACGATGACCCAGTTGTGAGAGCGCATGTCGTGCGATTGCGCGCCGTATTTATTCGTCGTTTATCCCAGAGTTTTCTCTCTCTCTCTCTCTCTCTCTCTCTGTCGCTTTCATCTTCTTCTCCCTCTTTCTCCATCCCTCTCATTCTCTCATTCTCCCTTTCTCTCTCTCTCT
>NC_062193.1:5532112-5537112 GCF_912470025.1 Vespa velutina
GAAAATGAAAAAAGAAGGTAAAAGAGAGAAAAAAAGAAAGAAAAAAAAAAGAGGGAAGAAGAAAGAGAAGAAGAAAAAAAGGGAAAAGCTTTCACGATACGATACGATACGATACGAAAGGGTGGTTCGGTTATTGGTACGAATAAAAAAATATTGCTATATAAAAATTCATTTTTTCACGACCGTTGAAAAATTTTTCTATCCAAACGCATGACGCTGATAAGTGATTTATGAGACTTCGGCGAAAATACAAATTCGATATGAAATTCATTGGCATTGAGGGAAATGCATCGGTGAATTCACGTAGTCGCACACGTTCCATATTAAAATAACATATAATATACCTGCATACTTGCGAACCATCGCAACATCGAATGGAAATATAACACTCAATGAATATACACATAAAAAAAAAAAAAAATATATATATATATATATATATATATATATATACATATATATATATGAGTATGCGTTGATATATAAGTGAGTTGAATATTTAATATTTATAACGGTGGATATACGGTGTTATATGAAAAAATATTTTATGTATTAACTGGATAGATAAAAATATAATGTAATACCTGTGCCTGTACCGCAGCAAGATCCAACTGTGCGACGCCTAGCTCAAAACGTTTCATGGAAATATTTTCTTGTAATTCGGCCACCTTCGTATAAAGATTACCTTCGGCACTTCTAAATAAAAACAAATATTCAACAAACAAATAAGCAAAATGATCGAACTTCTTTTTTCCGTTTTTTTTTTCTTTTTCTTATTTCTTCTTCTTTTTTTTTTTTTTTTTGTCAGATAGCTACGTGGACTTTTTTTGAAATCTTTTGCCCTTTTTTCTCTTTTCTTTTCTTTTCTTTTCTCTTTCTTTTTAATCGTTCCTTGTTACTGTTTCCTTTTTTTTTTTTTTTTTTTTTTTTTTTTCTTTTTTTTCGTACAAATCGTTGATATTTACAATAAAAGCGGTAATATATATTTCAACGAACGTTGAAGCACTAACATAAACGCGAACTTATATTTTTTTATGCATTTTATAAGAATTCATATTCTCATTGAGAAGAATGGAAAAAGTTTTATTATAATAACTGCGATGGAAAGTATAAAGTTCGCGTTAAGATTTCTACAAAATGAGAGATGGATTTCTTTTCGACTTCTTGAAAATTAATTATGGACGATAGTAAATAAAGAAGATAACGATGATTATGATGATGATAATGATAATGATGAAGATGAAGATGAATGAGAAGAAAAATAATGATAATAATAAGAAGAAAAGAAAAGAAATGAAAACAAAACAAAACAAAACAAAACAAAAAAAAAGAGAAACAATAAGAAAAATAATACTTACTTGCGTTGCATTCGAATCAATGTGTCCAAGGCGTCTTGTAGTCTTCCTATTTTTTGTGTCAAACTATCGTGTTCCCTTTTAAGTTCCTCCATAAGTGGCACAGTACTGATACCGGTAGGTACTAATTCATCTCTCAGCTGTGGTATTTGCGTAGCTTTTTCGACTGGTACTTGTTCTGGTCGTGAAAGTGCAACGAACAAACGTCGTACTGGTTTACGTGGCGTTGCATTGGCCGACAAATTGCGTGCCAGGGTCTATGAAAAAATATTTATAAAAATAATAATTAAATCATTACAAATCTTTAGATGTATCTTTATTCTATATATTTATCGATCGTATTAACGATGATCTAGAAATAAATAATTTCTGGATTTAAATGATGGAACATCATTAGAATTGTTTGTTGGATATTTTTGATAGTAAAAAAAGAAGAAAATAAACAAAAAAAAAGAAAAGAAACAAAGAAAAAGGAAACGAAAGAAGAAAAAATAAATTAAACTCGTAGAATGTATATATATATATATATATATATATATATATATATATGTATGTGTGTATATAGTGGTTAATAGATAGGTCGTGTTTAGTTAGATGGCCTTATTGCCGATCAACATGAAAGGAGTGAATGACTATCGTCAGGCTTCGTGTACAAGTAGATAATGAACGAATTTGATCAGACACGATCTATATACATAGTATATGCTACATGAACGTTGCAATATCGTCGGATACTGATAGAATACGTTAGCTCAATTTGACAGTGATTCTCTGTATATATACACACAACATATATATATATATATATATATATATATATATATATATATATATATATGGGGGTAATTCGAGGGCAAGATCTGAATAAGATCAGACATTTTTTATGTGTCCTCGTATATCGATAAAACTATTGATACAAAACATATTCACTTTTTTATATGAAAAAAAAAAAAAAAAAAAAAAGAAAAAAGAAAAAGGAAAAAGAAAAGAAACTACGAATAGAATTTTTTCTTTTTTCTTTTTTTTTTTTTCTTTCTTTTGCTTCTTCTCATAAAGACATATAACGGATTTAAGAGAGAAAAAAAAAAGATTTACCTGTAAATCGTTAATCGGTAGAACGGTTTGAGCGTCCTTTCCAACATTTTGATAACGTTTTGCTTGTTCGCTGGTACGCTCGTATGCTGCTTCCGATATACCAGCGACGCATTTGCAAGCCAATCCGCAAAGTTCCTCGTAGACCTCGGCTATTTCACCGAGTAAACCAGGCAAACAATGGCTCTGATAACATTCGGTTATAGCATTGGTAGCTCTCAATTGAAGAACGTAAGCATTGTGAGCTTCGAGGTATTGACGCTTCAATTCCGTTTCGTTTCCACCTTCGTTCGTTAATAAGGACGCATAAGAACGTTTATAATCAGCTCTGGCACGTTGCAATTTCTCTTCGGACTTTGCAATCTCTTGTTCGTAACCCTCGCGATACGAGAAAACCTGTGGGAAGAAGAAGAAGAAAAAAAAAAGAGAAAAAAAAAGAAAAAAAAAAAAAGAAAAAAAAAAAAAAGAAAAAAAGAATCAATTAAACGAATTTTTTTGTTCTCTTTTTTTCCTTTTCATTTTAATCTCCCGCTATCCCCTCTCTTCAATCCTCCTCCCTCTCCCCATCACCACCAAATATTACTTATTCAATTTCTGTTGGAATTATTTTCTTGGTTGTTCAAGAATTAAACGAATTTAATTTCGAATTTCTGTTGATTGAAAGAATATGATAAAAAGTGGGACAAGATATTCGAATCTAAATGAATTTTCTTAATTAATTGAAAAGCACGAATGACTCAGTACGTTCGTTAACTTGTTCTCGAAATTAATGAAATTTTGATAATGACAAATGTGATATATAAATTTGATATATGCATATACACGTATACATTTATATATGTATGTGTGCTGTTAGGCAATGTTACAAATTCCTTGTAAAATTCGTCGATTCAAGGTTTAAACCTTGATCTTCTATGTTTAATCCACATGAATTACTTATTATATTTGCGTTTAGGCATGACGGTTTTGAACAGATTATGAAAACGAAATCTCGGCCATTGATTATATTCTTGGTAATAAGAGAATTCTGTATAACAGCCAAGAACATTAACGTATAGACAATAACAATGAGAGAAAGAAAGAGAGAAGGAGGAAGAAGAAGAGAGAGAGAGAGAGAGAGAGAAAGAGAGAGAGAATGTAAGAAGTGAATTTAGGCTTTTTAAACTTTTTCATTAATGCGACGAGCTGTTTGGCAAAGAGTACTTTTTAGCAACACATAACTATTTATTTCTTTTTGAAAGATCCCCTTTTAGAACTGGCGCGTAACTCGAGCCACAGAACGCGTTTCAATTAATTTTTTTTATCCCGCTTTTCGTGCTTAAAAATAATATTTTTTATTTCATTTTTTTGATTCTTTTCTTTCCATTTTCTTTTCTTTTCTTTTTTTTTTTTTTTTTCTTTTTTTTTCTTCTTTTTTTCTTCCAGATAATTTCAGTCCGACGAAATTAAAAGGGTAGAAAAGAAAAAAAGGTATAAACAAAGACGACATCTCGTATATTTAAATATACAGTAGAAATGAAAATAATATATCTGTCTATTCATAATAACGAAAGGAACAGGTTCGTTAGACGTCGCCTTTTTTTTTTTTTTTTTTGGAGTCTTTCTTTTTTTTTTCTTTTTTCTTTTTCTTACATATAGATAACAAGACAGGACGATAGAGAAAGAGATAGAGAGAGAGAGAGAGAGAGAGAGAGATTATAGAAGGTACTCACCTTACGTGATTGAAACTTTCTATGAAAGCTCGCCTCTATGGTTGGCCTTGAGAGTTGCTGTTGCAATACCGCAGCAAAATCGAGATGCGAGACAGCATCAGCCTCGACTTGTCTCAATAGATTCTCCCAAACGCGTCGCATACCACTAGAATCGAGCCGTGGCTCACCGGATCGGCTTCGAAACTCGTCGACCAATCTGCGTATGTTAGCCGAATGATTCTCCATGGCTTCTCCAAATTCTTGAGCGAATTCAGCGACTACAAGTGATGATAAGAGAGAGAGAGAGAGAGAGAGAGAGAGAGAGAGAGAGAGAGAGAGAGAGAGAGAGAAAGGAAAAAAAAAAAGGAAAAAAACAATGATTCAATGAGAAGAAATTATTCATATCTTAAAATTATATATTATATTATTAAGTGAAACGTTTAGGAAGATATATTTTCTAGTAAAAAAAAAAAAAAAAAAAAAAAAAAAAAAAAAATTTAACAGAAGAAGAAGAAGAAGAAGAAGAAAAAAATTATCCATCAGAAAAAGTTAGATTACAAAATTCTTTTCTTTTTCAAATATTTTTCTAAGAGTGTTAAGTTTGATACAAGCACGCATCGATGTTTTTATACGCATTTCCTGTTTGTCTCTCTGTCTGCCTGTGTGTGTGTGTGTGTGTGTACGTATGTGTCCGTGTATGTGTATTCGTGAAAGTGTATAATTTTTTTTCTTTCTTTCTTTTCTCTTTTTAGAAACTATCATTAAACAATGCCACGAATCATTCCATGAAAGTCTCATCTAATGTTATCGTAAGTCGATTGTGTTCTCCTTGATCGAAAAATAGTCGACGTTTGGATTCACT
>NC_062193.1:5539612-5542112 GCF_912470025.1 Vespa velutina
ATTCGCTTTGCGTTTTATACGTAATCAGATATATACAACGTAGAATAATTTAATTTTTGTTCCTTCGGTAATATTAAAAGAACAATTAGATGATAATTGTTTTTAGAAATAAGAGAGAAGTTGAGGATAAAAATTTTCCATCTTGAATATTCTATATACTTTTCTTCGGATCCTTTAACGTCTCACTAATTTCTCTCTTACAATATTAAATAACACGAACGTGTAAATCCGTCCGAGAAAGGGACCCTTGTTTCGAAGTTTGACGTCACAAACATCGGTAATTCGATATCGTAAGTCGACCTTCGAAAGCTCTTAAACTTTCTCACGTCATTTTCATTTCATTGATTTTTCTATCCCTTTCTACCGAAGATATTTTTAAAATATATCGTAGAAATATAAATAAGATATATGTATACGTATATATACACTTGTTATATAATAATGATAATCGATGCATTTTTATTTAGAAAAATTACAACATTATGAAATTGATTAATAAATAAATGTGAGGTATCGTCAGTTCCAAGCTCATATGTATATATATATATATATGTGTGTATTTTATTCTCTAGAATAGAATCTTGTATCAGAAAATTAATTCTTGAATACATACTACTTAAGAGCTATTAATTATTCTGTCTGTCGATCAACGGTAACACGTTCATTTTGATATAACGAAAATGGATACCACCTTGGGTTAGATAAATGAGATCCTACTTAATAGTGCCAACATCGTAATGATTAGAAAACGTCTGATTAGAAGGTGGACGTTTACATATTCATTATATTCTCCTTAACGAAGGAGTTCAATCTATTATATTTAGATCGGTATTGCATCGTTTACATACATTAGATAAATATTTAATTATAAATTTTTCAATGAAATTTTATTCAAATTGATACATGTATATATATATATATATATATATATATATATATGTATATATGTATCTCATTGAAAGACGAATTTTTAGTTCGTCGTAGATTTTAATGTTTTCAAAAGATTTCTTTTCTTTTTTCCGATCGTTCTTATAAACTTAAACAATTCTGAGAATTCGAGAGTATTTATAATATTTGATAATATTGATTAGAGAGTCTCATGTATATTTGTTTATCATTGTGAATGAATAACCTTGTATGAGTCGACTATGAAATACACTGATATTTTAACATATTAGTAGCGTTCGAACTTTCGAAGAAGAAACATCTCGTTACGTCTTACCTTAGAAATATCGTTCGTTAAAATAATTAGATATTACCGATAGATCATTCATGGATTAATTAATACGTATTATTAATTAATTAATATAGAATCTTTTCTAAGAGATATAATTATTTAAGATTAAATTATTAAACAGACATAATAAATATTATATATTAGAATTAAACACATTTTTTTAAATTTAATACAGATTTGTTATCGCGTGTCATCGAATTATTATTATTAAGGATTATAAAGAAGGAAGTTTCAGAGAATTTCGAAAAAGACAGACAGAGAGAGAGAGAGAGAGAGAGAGAAAGAGAAAGAGAGAGAGAAAGAGAGAAAGAGAGAGAGAGGATTACCGATAGCATATGAGTGGGTATCATGACTTTTTTCGTGACCTCCATCCATCATATCATGCTTTAATTCCAGTAAGCTTACTACACGTCGCAGATTTACACGAGAGTAATCTTCTTTCGAAAGAAAGCTTTGACCTCTTCGCTAGTATTATATATATATATATATATATATATATATATATATATATATATATATATATGTAGGTACGTATACAGCAATAACTTTCTCTCATCAAACATCATGCATGCCCACCTCAGTAGGCATTAATGTGAAATATTTATCGTGTTCTTAAACGTAGGAGTGCAATCCATTCGACCCATTTTCCCGAAATGAAATATCGTAATATCACGAATTGGCATCATTTTCAATATTCAAAAAATAACGAATAAATGTGAACGGAATGTAAACGGAATGCAAACGTATGCAGTAAAATTATTTAAGTATTCAATAATTACATGATTTATCGACGAATGTCCAATAATGATAATTATCGAAGAGAAACGTCAATCATAGAAACGTAAACGACGGGAAAGAGAGAGAGAGAGAGAGAGAGGGGTTTGAACGTAATCAAAACAAAATATAAATTATTTGTTAATATTTAAATACATCGATATGTCTATATCGAATAAATTTTTAACTTTCGTCCAATGATAAAAAAAAAAAAAGAATATTATTAATCAAATATTAATGTAACAGACATTAATAAATATTTAATGAAGGATATTATTTCTAGGGAAAATAATTTGTCGAATAGATCTAATATTATTCAAAAGACCGTAAGATGTAATGAAATCAAATGCACAAACGTGATTGGTAGTTTAATGAGTCAATTAAAAGGTACGATATAAAATTGATCTCTTTTGTTGTTTTCTTTTTTGAAATCCGTGCCAAAAATTTATTGGATCCTATTAATGAAAAGTGATGATACTTTACGAGCAC
>NC_062193.1:5547112-5584612 GCF_912470025.1 Vespa velutina
ACAATTGTGGGATATTAGAAATAAACAAGATATTTATTATCAACGATAGAAACAAAATGTACGTATGAAGTAGACAAAATGGCGATCGATCGATCAATACTATTCACGATATATATATATATATTTATTTGTGTGCATATATATATATATATAGATCTATAGATAAAGTAAAATAAAATCAGAACGTTAGATCGATCTTACAATTTTTATTATTCTTTTAAACATTTGTAACAAATTTTTTAACAAACTTTTTGTTCTTCTTTCTCTCTCTTTTTTTTTTTTTTTTTTTTTTTTTCCTTATATCTTTAATCAAAAGGGTGGAACGATTCAAATCCGCTGAGTGCCGCCCTCTAACGAAATAGCATCGAACGAAAGACTTTCTCGAGGATGAAGGACAATTGAAACTTTCGAAAATCAACTTAAATAATTTAAATTCAAGAAGTGACGTATACGCAGATAGCGTTATACATAAGCACATACATAAGGAAATGGTGAAACAAGAGGGAACGACTTGAAAACGGAAGCGTCAAATTTGGACGTCGACATTTTGATGAGTTGAACGCGTACATATTTATGTATGTATATATGTATGTATGTATATCTGTATATATATATATATATATATATATATATATATATGTATGCATGTATGCATGTATGCATATATGCATGTACGTATGTATATATGTATGTCTTCTCTTTTTTGTTCTCTCGCGTTCATGCACTCTCTCTCCCTCTCTCTCTCTCTCTCTCTCTCTCTCTCTCTCTCTCTCTCTCTCTCTCTCTCTCTCTCTCTCTCTCTCTCTCTCTCTCTCTCTTAGTACACTCTAGATTCGAGCGCGAAGAAACAACTATTTATAAACTTGGTAACGAGGTCCTCGGTCCGATCTTATGAAACGTCGCCCTGGCAAAATTAGTTTCTCAAGACGAAGGAATATACGATCAAAAGAAGTTTTCTCTGTGGACGTAATAAATTGATCTATCGATCGATCGATTGATCGATTTTCGAGGTTGCAAAAAAAAAATATTTTCTTCGTTAAAGAACAATGTACTCACATATTGTACTTTCTCACGGTTTAACACGGTCGGTACTTAAACAAAATCCGATTTCGATATTTTAACGTGATATTGAAATTTTTTTTCATTTTTATCATTCTCACTTTAGGTATATATATATATATATATATATATATATATACTTTTTTATTTATTTTTTTTTTTTTAAATTCATACCTGCATCAATTTTTTAATTAAATTCGTTTATATTTTTTTTCTCTAGATTAAATCTTGACTCATCCTCATAACGCGATTTATATATAAAAACGGAATATCGGCGATATTCTACGAGGGGTTACTTCTATTTGTACAGCTTGGATCAAGAGCTCCCGTGTAAACTTGAAATTCAATTATTCCGGAGGGAAGAAAAAATTAGCCCCAAAATTCTCACGACGAAATTAGTCCCTAAAAAATATCTTGAAAATAATTGATCTGTTTTTCTTTTTTTTCTTCTTTTTTCTGTTTTCTTTTCATTTTTTGTACTTTATTTTGTTTTCTCTAACTCATCCAAGTGGAACTTTTGGCCCGCCCTCAACTATTTTCTTATCCGTTAATCTTTTTTCACGATAATGTCAAATAATAGGTGACAAAATATTTCGGTGAGAAAAGAAAGAAAAAAAAAAAAAAAAAAAAAAAGAAAAAAGAAAAAAGGAAAAAAAAAAAATAAAAAAGAAGAAGAAAAAGAGAAAGAAAAAGGAAGAGAATTATATCTATATTAATTGCAATCGAAACGAACGAAATAGTTTCATTGTTATCGCGAACAAGTAGAACTAACTGTTGTTATTAACATTGCGTCTATTGTAGGAAACATTTATAACAGAGAAAAGTAACTATCCTTGTCTTTTGTTTTAATTGCTATAGAAATAAAAGGATCCAATTATTATAGAAATCTCTCTCTCTCTCTCTCTCTCTCTTTCTCTCTATCTATCTATCTCTTTCTATCTATCTGTCTATTTTGTTCTATCTCTGTTATCTTTATTTAACTCTTTGAACAAGCGGACGAAACAAAGGAAAGGCCTAAAAAGGGGCCGGAAATTCGAAAGTATTTCAATTTTTTTATTTTCTTATAGAACTAGAGATATTTCGAATTCGATACTTATAAAAGACGACAATATAGAGATATAGAGGTTAGAACAAATAGAGCATAAAGTATAAAAAATAAAGTAACTAATTACCCTGTTGTAATTAGATTTAATTAATGCACGCGTGGTCGCTCGTCTCATTCATTCCTCTCCTCTGTTCCTGATGTTTTCGTGGAAAATTATCGTGCATGGACAATAGTTAAAGAATTTTATACGGGAAATTTAAAGGACCGAATCGTTTGGATTCGCATTTCCGAAACTTTTTTTTTTTTTTTTTAATCCAGTGAGAAAGGGGTAAAAGAAAATTTTTTTTGTTTTTGGAAATAATGAATCAATCTGTTCGGATTTGGATCGGATCTTCAGTTGAACGTGTCTTGACGATTTGTCTTTGTAGACGAGAAGAAAAGAGAAAAGAAAAAAAAAAAAAGAATAGGAAAGAAAAAAGAAAAATAAAAATAGAGAAAAAGATGTAGAGAAAGAGATGGGAAAGAAAAAAAAAAAAAAAAAAAAAAAAAAAAAAAAAAAGAAAGAAAGAAATTAGTTTTGCTTACGATAGACGACAGTGGTTACGGTTAAGCTCGTTTTCTTGGCAGATAGGATTAGTGCTCCAGTTTACGATCGAAGACGAATTTACGACGACAACGCCGAAGGGAGAAACTGTCCGAGCGAATAATCGAACTGAAGAATGACAAAGAGAAAGAACGAGAAACAGAGAGTGTGTGTGTGTGTGAGAGAGAGACAGAGAGAGAATTTAGGACGGAGAGGGGAAACCTAATTATATTCGCATTTGTTTAACAAAAAAATAAAAAAAAAATCGATATGTAATGTTACGTGATAAGCTCGTTAAATATATTATTTTCATATACGTAAATAAAATTAAGAAGGGGGAACATGACAGATCCTTTTAGATTTATTACAATTAGTAATTAAAAGTGTAATTGAAAACAATTGAAATATTCAACTCGTAAGACGTATTTTATGATAATAGATTTCGCAAACGGAACAATTCGAAATCGAAAGTTATATTAATCGTAATACATATTACGAATATATAATGTAATGTATATATGTAAATATAATGTATTATTTTCAATTCATACGGAATTCATAATGTGAGTCATCGTATTAATAATTTCAATCGCATCGTACGAAAGACGAGTGGAAACAGTGAATTTTTTTTCTTCTTCTTTTATTATTTGTCTTTTATTATTAAAGTGATAGGCCAGATTTGTCATTTTTTTTCTTTTTTTTTTTTTTTTCGAATAAACGCAATTAAGATCATCGTATTTACCGATACATATATATTGCATAGGATGTGAGGTTTTTTTTTTTTATCTTATTTCATTCATTTATTTAATTTTTTCTTTCTTTTTTTGTTCTCTCTCTTTCTCTTTTTCTTTTTATGGAACATCGCGATAATCGTTACGAATCCCATGGAAAAAATCCCACGGAGTTCAAGAGATTAACACGGGCATTGATCGTTGACATTTCTTGCACTTATTTTTTGTCCTATTTATTTTGTCTTCTTTTTTTTTTTTTTTTTTGTTCCGTTCTTTTTTTCTTTTTTTCTTTCTTTTTATTTTTTTTCAATAATATCCGAACAAAGCGCTAAGTTCTCAATACGTTCGTACGAGTGTCGAGTAATTCAGTGACAGCTTCAAAAAAAACAAATCCATTCTGACAATGGAGGTAATATTTTTGTTTATCGTTTTGTTCGAACGACAAATCTATTTCGTATTGTTCCGTATTATTCTTTCTTTTCTTTTTTTTTTTTTTTTTTTTCTTTTTTTGATTTCTTTTCTTTCGTTTCACTTATTCCCTTTTGTTAAGCATTTATTATAAATAAAAATTTATTATTAATAGAAAATCAATCATTGGTATTTATCGATTATGATTAAGAATAATAATCAACATCACATTTAATCGAATGAGATATGGCATTTGAATTCTACGAAAAACCATTTCCGTTTTTTTTTTGTCAAATACATACGTCACAGACAAATAGAAATGCATTAATTATATCTATGTAGAATCGCATAGACAAAAGCAAGGAATTAATTGTTACGACGGCTCGTTAGAATTCTATACATGTGTTATAATGAATATTCAAATTGTCCATTAGCGAACTTGCAATAATTAAAAACAAATCATTTAATCCATCGGTATATGCCATTTGTCACGTATTATCGATATTTAAATTCGATCGAAAGACGATTTCATTGTATAGGGAACAATTCGAAATTTTCATACTACGTATATTTTTACATCCAAATCTTTTGGATGTATCTCATTACGTTATATATAATGGAATATGTCAAATATATTTACTTTGTACTTGTAACGATAATATTCATTTAGCAACAATTAAGGAACATTTAAGGCTCGTATAAGAAAGAAGATAATATAATGAATAAATGATGATACGTGTCTTCCTGACAATAATTGGAACGATATTATGAGAGAAAATTTATGAGACTAAGTCGTATTTCTTTGGTTCGATTATAAAAAAAAATAAAAAAAAAAAAAAACGAAAAGGAAAGAAAAGAAAAGAGAAGAAACAAAAAATTGTCTCTCGATAATAACACCGACTGTCAACTCGTTCAATGACACATTTTATCATTTCTCGAACATTTTATTTGTCCTTTTTCTTTTGTTAATGGCTCGAAGCCAAAGTTACCCTTTTGGTTGTTTCTGTGTATGTGTGTGTGTGTCTCTCTCTCTCTCTCTCTCTCTGTCTCTTTTTCTCTCTTTCTCTAAGTGTGTATGTATGCATGTATTAAGAATAGATAGCTATATGTGTATCGACAGAAAGTGGGATACAAAAAAATTTCATTTGACTTCTTGTCGATGGTTTTCTCTGTTTGTTCGATGAGAAAGGACAGTTGTCTTATTACCAGAAAGAATAGGAAAGAAAGATAGAATAAAAGAAAAAGAGAGAGAGAGAGAGAGAGAGAGAGAGAGAGAGAGAGAGAAGGAGAGACTAAAATAAAATAAAGGAATGAAACATCAATATCAAGGAAGATCGATCATCTTTTATGATTGGCCGAATAGCCTCTTCTTTCATCATTGGCTTCTCGAACTATGATCAAATATTCTGCGAATCTAATAAATCTTCCTTTACCGATCAGTTGGATTCGTTCTCATGAGCTCATGAAAAATGTATTTCTTAAGTTCTCATTATTTTCTTTTTTTTCTCTCTGTCTCTCTCTTTCTCTCTCTCTCTCTCTCTCTCTCTCTCTCTTTTTCTCTCTCTCTATTTCTTCTATATATTTACTTTATTTTACATTCGACCAATTTTTTTAGAATTTATTTATCGATTATAAATTGCTCGTAAAAATGTTAAATAAATTTTATTAAAATTACACACACACACACACACACACACATATGTATATAATAAAATTCATCATTATTATATTATTTATATTTTTTTCATATTATTATATTATTTTCATATCAAAATATTTTTATCAAAGAATAATTTTTCTTTTCTCAAGAAATTTATAGTCTCATATATATATATATTATAAAAGGAAAAAAAAAGAAAAAAAAAATATATATATATATATATATATATACTTATAATATTTATCAGGGTATATCACATATATTTATTAAATTAATAAATTTTCTATTAGCCTATAAATATAAGCGCGGCTTTATTATAATTAATATTTCTTTTTTTCTTTTTCCTTTTTTTTTTTTTCAAGTATTTCAAGATGAAATTGTTCAAACTTTTGTCGAGGAAAAATTGTGTTCGATCAGTGCAAAAAAAATTCACCTTGTAAAACGTTCTCATTTGTTATTCCGTGCGATATCATCGGTATAGTTATATAGTCGGGACGATTACTTTCTCAAAAGGGAAGAGAGAATGCATAAGTTTTACGTCACGTAGAAAGGAGTATAACGTGTTTATCGAATGCGTTTCATGGAAGGATTATTCAATGAATTTTCGTGAAATAATACGTAAAGCTTAAGAGTCGGTAGTTGTGGAACATAAACGTGAGATGTTAAGTCCAGATGAAATGTGGCAGAGAAAAAGAAAAGAGAGAGAGAGAGAGAGAGAGAGGGAGGGAGGGAGAAAGAGAGAGAAAATGTAAAAATGGATAAATTATGTCATATTCAAAACGAGGCACGTTAAATGATGCAAAGAAGAATGAAAAAAGGAAAAAAGTAAAATAATAAAAATGTTATATGTTCAATCCTTCGAAAGGAGGAAGAAAAAAGAAGAAGAAGGAGATGAGGAAGAAGAAGAAAGAAAAAAGAAATACAAAGAGCAAAAAAAAGCAAAAAGAAAAATAATTCTTACTTGTCAGCTGGACATGGTTACCTTGAAAGCTGGCAAATGTTTCGCTCGTTATTGGCTCTGTTAAGAAAGCAAACGAGAGGAACAGAGAGATAGATAGATAGATAGATAGTTAGAGGGAGAGAGAGAGAGAGAGAGAGAGAGAGAGAGAGAGAGAGAGAGAGTTGGCAACGATCTCGGTGATTTTCATCATGGCGTGAAATCAACGGTAACACAGTCGACGTTTTACTGCGGTCTTTTCCCAGTTGTGTTTTTCGAGGATTAATTTAAGAGAGGAAAATTTGATAAATAAACGCATATACGCTGAACTAACTACTATGTGATGTTTTATAAAAGAAGAGAGAGGGAGAGAGAAAAGAAACAAGAAAAAAGATCGAAAACGATCGGTATTTTTTGTTGTCCGAATTATCAGGAGATTTATTGATAACATTGCTCGTTCAAACAATTTGTAATTTTTAAATTAATTGTTAACACAGATATCTGTATATATATATATATATACGTAGGTAGGTAGGAAAATAGGAATGTATTCTAAAGCTCTGTTCATTAGTTTATCATCAATTCGTTCGTGTTTACATTTTGGTTTATGTTAGCTGATACGTATCTACGAAGAAAGGTGATGTAACAAGTAAATTAGTCGAGCATAAGACATCGTAAGAGTCGGTCACGTTTCTTTTAAAGCTTACGATTAATACGCGTATGTTATATATATGTATATATATATATTTTTAATTGGATTTCGAGTAGATTTTATTTCGATTAAAATAATAAGATATTAATTTTAATTATTTTTAATTGTTTATTATTATATTTTCATTTATGTTCCATTAATTATCGAATAATAAATATCAATATCATATTATTAAACGATAAATACAACCCGTATATATTATAAATAGATAGATATTTAGATACGAAATGCAAAATACAATGAAATGATAATTGTATTACTTATCATTATATATATATACATTCATATATATATATATATATATATATATAATATTATTTTTAAATTAGATAATAAGAGCATTATAACTAACGCGATTCTAATAATAATTTTATTAGAATCGCATTAGTTATAATGCTCTGAATATGAACACTTTGGTGGGGATAGTAAGAACTTTAGATGGTTATACAAGCTTAGTTCTCAAAGGGTCAAAAAGATCAGCTGATTGAAGTGACAGGCAACGAAGAAGAGGAAAAGAGAAAGAAAAAAAAAGAGAGAAAGAGAGAGAGGGAGAGAGGGAAAGGTAGAGGTAGTCTAGAGCGTCGTAAAATAAAGTCTCGAAGGTGATAGTTATTGGAAGTTAGTGCGAGCTTCGTGGCGAGCCAAGTGCTTTTCGAAGCTACTTTCCCTTACTTGTCGTCATTGTCGTCATCGTCATCGTCGTCGTCATCTTCGTCTTCGTCGTTTTCGTCGTTGTTGCGAAAGTTTCACGTGCTTTGGGAAGGTACGCGTGCCATTCGACTTTCTCACTCTGTCTCTGTAAGGAAAGTTTTCGCTTCAACGAGGAAGACACGACGAATCAAAGAAGAATTTTATATAGGCATCTCTCTCTCTCTCTCTCTTTCTCTCTCTCTCTCTCTCTCTCTTTCTCTCTCTCTCGAAATTCCTTTCACGTAAATTCTACGTATATTGTTCAGAGAGAAAAAGAGAGAGAGAGAGAGAGAGAGAGAGAGAGAAATAAAGAGAGAAAAAGAAAGAAAGAATTTATTGAATTATTCAATTATTCTTAATAAGTCTATTTGATGATTTATCAAGCATAATAATTAAAAAAAAAGAAGGAAGAAATAATTGCGAATACCTTCTTTATATATATATATATATTTTTTTTTTTCTTTTCTTTTTTTTTTTTTTTTTCTTTATTTTAGCACAGAACGTTAAAAGGATCGACGGAAGGCAATAAAAAAGAAAAAAAAAAAGAAAAAAAAAAGTTTCGACGTAAAAAAATTATCGTTTATTATCATACACCAGACTATATTTATCAAAGATTTAACAGCTGGTTTCTATGAATTTATTTAAAGATTTATAAAGGATAATAATTGCGGCGAATGATAGAAAAAGTAAATAAAAAGAAAAGTAAAAAATACGAATGTTTTCTTTATATTTTTTCCATCTTCTTCTTCTTTTTTTTTTTTTTTTTTTATTTTATTTTATTTCAGTCCGGCACTTTGAATCGTCAAAAAAAAGAAAAAAAAGATCGACGAGGAAATAAAGAGGAAAGGGGGAAAATAAAAAAAAGGAGAAAGAAATAAGATTTTGAGGAAAATTATCGTCGACTATTATCCGTATAATTGCATTTATCAAAAAAAAGAAAAAGTGTAGGATGAAACGAATTTGCCGTTATCAACATACAGGCGTTAAACATTTTTAAAAAAACGGCATAAATCGATAGATCTATTTTCAAATTTTCATTTTGTCGAAAATCTCTTTATACATGTTTTCGTCGTCAGGAGTATAGTAATTTACTCGCAATTAATTTAGTACGGACTAGTAGGCACCTGATAGATTTTCATAGTTATATTTTTGTTTTTCTTCTTGAACGTGTGATAAATCAAATCCGGAAGAATTAATAGTCGTTAAAACGTAGGTGTTTAAAAGTAGGAGAGGATCATTTCGTTGTTCTAACTATATCGTTTTATTCATGATAGATTACGTACTATACGCGATCGTATTTGTCATCTAATATTTACTATTATCCAAGTATATGCGTTTCAGAGAGAAAGAGAGAGAGAGAGAGAGAGAGAGACAACTAACATATAAATTCGACAAATACGTGTATATGTAAATTTTCGAAGGTGTATGCATGGATATACGTTCGTCTACAATGTTCTGATTTACATTTTGTATAATTAATTTATCAATAGCTCGATATCGTTCGAGAATAAAAACAATCGTGAATTTTTATTCGCCAATAAACTCATAAACTAACAAATTAATCATTTTGATGAGTTTTTCGAACGGTTAGATTTTTTTCTTTTTCTTTTATTATACGAGTAGTATGAAAAAAAGGGATGAGAAAAGAAGAGAAAAGAAAAGAATAGAAAAAAGATAAGATAAGATAACGAAAGAAATTTGGTACTTTCGATTCCAAGAGGAACAGTTAGGGTCGAGGGTAAAATAATTCAAGATCGTTAAGACCATTTCAAAGCTTTAAATCCAACCCCAACTAATCCGAACCGAGTGACTTTCCCCATTGAATAT
The DNA here is from genome assembly GCF_912470025.1 of Vespa velutina. NCBI lineage: Eukaryota > Metazoa > Arthropoda > Insecta > Hymenoptera > Vespidae > Vespa > Vespa velutina. Next base: position 5,556,765 of record NC_062193.1, read on the forward strand.
ATATATATATATATATATATATATATATATATATATATATATAAAATAGTGTCTTTCATTAGTTGGTATTTAGTTCTCTCGTGTTAGATCGATCCTACCATTGTATTTGTTACGCGAAAACCAAGATAATAATCCTCTTTGATCCTTCCGAGCCTCTTGGAATTGTTATTATCGTTTAATAGAATAGAGAAATTTAGAATGAAATGTATTCGACATTTTGTGATTAGATTTCACGTTATTTTAAAAATATCAATAATAATTATTCGATTGATCTTAAATTAGATCGTTAAAAAAAATCATCTCCTCACGACAATTGAATCTGCAGCAATTAAAATAATTTTTATTTTTATTTTAATTATAATTATAATAGTAATTATCGATTCGTTTAAACAAAAAAAAAAAAGAAAAAAAAAAAAGAAAAAAGAAAGAAAGAAAAAAAAAAAAGAATTGAATCAGATCCGATGATAAAATATTTCGTTGTTTAATAAATTAAATAATATAAGAATAATAATCTAAGATGAGATAATATAAATTTAGATAAAATGGTGATAATCACGGTTGTAATAATTAAATAAAATCGAGGATGGTAATAAAAATGACTTACCGGTTTGGACGAGTTTGAGAGCGTTGACATTATGCTGTTTAAGGGAATCATTTAGATTCGGTTGTGTGAGATCCTTCAAAGGATTGTTAGCAGCAATGGCGGCTGCGGCGGCTGCGATGGCGGCCGCAGCGGCGGAAGTATCGTCGCCAGCGTTATTCCGATTGTTTTGCATATTCTGGCCTTTTTTTCGAGGCACCTGCCTCGCCTTATCACGAGAGACGTTATCGTTATCGTTATCGTAACGTGATTGCTGCTCCCTTTTTTTGGATTTACCACCTTGTTGCTTAATCTTCTTGATTTTCTTTTTATTATTATTATTATTATTCTTATTATTATTATTATTATTACTATTATTATTATTTTTATTATTATTATTATTATGATGATTATTATTATTATCCTTTTTACGTACACTAATTGAATTAACTTCTTCTATTCTCGTTCGATCGTCGTATTCATCAATTTTATCAACTACGACAGATTTGACGCAACCCGAACGACGATAATTATGATTTCGCTCGTGATAAACACTCGAACTCGACGAAACTGAATTAGTCCCGTTAATGTTCAATGTCAATGGCTCGAAAGACTCGCGAAAAGGATTCTCATATAATCGAAGAAGCTCGTCAAGCGGATAGATGACGTACATTCCAAGAAATCGCGAATCTCCTTGATCGCAATGTCCAATAAATCCTCGTAATCAATTTCCTCGATATTATTCTCGTTATGTTCGATGACTCCGTCGTATTCACGAATTTTTTTAATAATCCCGTCGAGCCTGTCAAACGTTTTGTTACCTTCGATAATGATACGATCGTCTTTAAAGCTAACGTTATCGATATCGTTGATAATAATTTTCTCGATAGATCTTCCTCCGTTATTGCCAATGACAATGATGATGAAATTGTTGCTGCTATTGTTGCTGCTGATGATAAAGATGATATTGTTTTCCACGATCTGGCCAGAGCCAACATTCCTATCCAACGAATCATCCTTGACAATACCTTTCCGATCGGTTGTCGAGCGGCTCTCCACGAGGAACCGCATCTTTTACACGATCTCTTTTGATCCCTCCAGTTTGGATCTTTTCTTCTGGATTCTTCTTTTCTTTTTTCTTTTTTTTTTTTTTTTTTTTTTTTTCCCCTATCACTTCAGCAACAAATTTCTACTCGTCATCTGTAATCAAAAAAGAACATGGATATTTTCGTTTATATTTTATCGTCGATGAAAAAAAAAAAAAAAAAAAATACATACGTACGTATATAGTCGTCGAATACATTAATACATTATAATAAATAAATTTATTGTCAAATGCGATGACATTCTTTCAAGGATAATATGAAAATTACGACGAAATGTAGGATTATTCTTTGACGAGATCTGACAAAGTCATAGGGATTTGTCAATATCGGGAATTTCGTTGAGCGTGCAATGAGTGCGATTAAAACGAGGAGGATTTGACGAAGGAAATAATGGAATAATTAATTTAAATCGGTGACGTATAATTCGATAAATTCTTTTTATCAAAAAATGAAGAGAAAGAGAAAGAGAGAGAGAGAGAGAGAGAGAGAGAGAGAGAGAGAGAGAGAGAGAGTCGGATAATTTGATAATTTAATTTAGAGACAGCCGCAATAGAATGCGATTACATTTAAATCTGAAATCTTTTATCACTTCTTGTCGTTTCGTAATTTAAATAAAAATTTCATTATATACGTTTTATAATATTATGATTATTTGATAAATATTTGATTTAATTCTAAGGATGAGATTTTTTACAAGCTTTTTACATTTGTAAAATGAAATTATTCTGAAAGACGAACGGAACATTTGCGTGTTCTAGGAAGTAAACGAATCAAATTTAACGATTTACCCTATAAATTCTTCTTGAATACTTTACGAGAGTTTATTTAAAGATGGCTGGTATATAGAGAGTACAGACGTTGATCATTATTCGCTTACTTTGTCTAACGTCATGACACACACACACACACATACGTGCTTTAATGTGTACGTGTTTCCTATCGAACGAAGAACCATATGCTTATACTCGAAATCGATCGATCCAATTTTCCCTTTTCGTTTTGCGAAATAAATTCTAATCTTTTATTTTATCTCGATTATTTAGATAAACCTTACGTGAACGTATGTATCTATTTCTTCGTTAAAAAAAAAAAAAAAAAGAAAAAAAAAGAAGAAAAGAAATAAGAAAAAAGATATATATTTGAAATTAACTCTTTAAAATGCTTTAAAATTGAAACATGTACATAGAGGATATTTAATAATTTATTATTGTGATATTAATATATTATTAATCATTAAAAACTCTTGTGACACTTTATCTTTTTCTCTTCTTCTTCTTTTCTTTTCTTTTCTTTTCTTTTTTTTTCTCCTTCTATCCTGTGGACGTTGCATTAGCCGAATGAAATTTCTTGAGATAAATTTCGAAAAGATGTCTAATTAACATACTTTCTTTCTTTTCTTTCTTTGTTTTTTATTTATTTTTTCTTCCTTCCTTTTTTTTTTAACCACTCTACGTAGATTGGATCGAAACTCGAAGGTCGTTAATTATCAAGATATACACATGATAATAATAAACTCGATTACTATTAACACACGCGACAAACACGCTCTGATTACGTACAAGGTATAATCTCTCTCTCTCACACACACACACACACACACACACACACACATACACACATACACACTTATATGTACAAGCATACGCACAAACACATTTTCACGTTGAATATAGTACGATCCAATTTCGAGTAAATATCTCGCATAAAGTGGAAGTAAAACCTTGGTTAACACGCAGCCCCGGAAATTATTAATGTTGTCGGGTGAGATTAAATAATTAGTTGATTCTATGCTATCATAGTTTTAAACTGATAAAAAGAAGATATATATATATATATATATATATATATATATATATATAAAATTACTCGGTCAGTTGCGAGCGAAGACATTTTTTGTATAATAAAAAAGGAAAAGAAAAAAAAAAAGGGAATTAGAGAAAAAAGAAGAAATTTCGCTCAAACAAGCGCACGCGCGCGCGAGAGTGCACGCCGCGAAACATTCACGTTTGCAAAGAAAGAAAGAAAAAAAAAACAAAAAAGAAGGATATTTTTAACAGAGAAATCGTATTTAGAGCAAAGGGTGAATAGAAAAGGAACTCATGCATCCATTTTAAAATGCACGCAAGGCTAAGTAGCGACGTTTCTCTCTCTCTCTCTCTCTTTCTGTCTCTTTCTTTCTCTCTCTCTCTTCTTTTGGGGCTAAACACGCGCGTATAATTACGCGAATAATAAAAGATAGTGAGAGAGCAAGTAATTTTTTCTTTTCTCTTTTTTCTTTTTTCTTTTCTTTTTTTTCTTTTTTTTTTTTTTTTTCATACGCATTGCTACGAAAATGGCATTAACAATAAAAATAAGAATTTGTATTTCTTTTATTATGTAAAAAATTATTCATATTTCTTAGAAGATAAGATAAAACACTTTGATGATATACAAAGTATCGTACCTTTTAGAAAATATATTTCTCTCTCTCTCTCTCTCTCTCTCTCTTTCTCTGTCTCTCTGTCTCTCTGTCTCTCTTTTTCTCTATTGCAAATTTCTTTCTTCCGTATGAAAGTTTTACTTTCTTCCCAGTGAGAACGAATTGTTCGAACATACGAATTTATTTTTATTAGTCACAAGAGTAACACATCAATCCCTCGATATTCACAGCCGTCTATACATTTACTTTTTTTTTTCTTTTTTTTTTTTTTTTTTTTCGTTACATAACAATGAAATATTTCTGTTTGTACAAAAGCTACGAAAAATGAAAAGAAAAGGAGCAAGTTGAAGGAATAGTTTTTAATAATATCGAGATATAGGAACATATGTACATATTTATATACATACGTATACACATACACATATATTGTCCTTCATACTTTATGTTCCTTTATAAACGGATGTGAAAGGTTATGAAGATTTACGAGAATATTTGTCCCTATTCGGAAAAAGATAACAGTAGACATACTCCAAAGGGAAACACTATTTCCCTTTTTCTTTTTCTTCCATTAGGCCTATATATATATATATATATATATATAAATGTATATTTATCTATAATAAATTCTTTGGATTATCGTGGAAAGCTTTTTTCTTTTTTGCTATTATTTACTTTTTTTTTTCCTTCGAAGATTTTCGTTAGATAAAAGGGAAAACTCGATTCTTGTTATCATATCGAGGAGAATGAGGTAAACTTACTTTAGATATTACTTTCTAAACAGATCCACGGTTAAGCTTTGAAAATTGTTTTCTTACATGGAATATAAATTTACGTATGTACATATATGTGTATACACAGATATTCAAGTAGAAAAGAAATGATATTTCGGAAAAATGTATCGGATATTGCATCCGATATTTAAATTTAATTTGAAGTCACGATATAATATATCAAAGAGAGTATATTCTCTTTACATATATATGTATATAGTCTAATACAATTGTATATATATATATATATATATATACGATGCGTTTATATAACCTACAAAGAATATTTTATATTTTAATAGATTTTTGTTAAACAAATGTCAATATTTAAAGTACTCTCTCATTATCGAATAAATGTCGGTATTATTAACAGAGAAACGTAATCTCGACAACGAGATGAGGAAATTATTTATTTATTTATTTGTTTGTTGATTCATTTATTTATTTATTTATTTAAATATTTCATTTATTTATTTGTTATATGAAAAAATTAAGCTCACTGAGATCCCACGCTAGACATAGGATTTACATTGTCGAGATGAGATTTACCAAGGAAAAATGTCTAATTAATTTGTTTTTACCGACGTTATCAACATTAAAAAGTATTATAATGTCGCAATATGGTTACCATATAAACGCGGAAGAGAAGTAATTGTTTTTGGTCGTGAAACATAATAAAAATCTACTCTTTGTTAATTTTTCTCTCTCTTTCTCTCTCTTTCTCTTCCTCTTTCTCTCTTTCTCTCTCTCTCTCTCTCTCTCTCTCTTCATCTTTCTTTTCCTCTCTTCCGCTCGCACGTGTGCACGCAAAAGCTTTTGTGTTTCTCTAGTGGTCCTTGTCATTAGGTTCACAATATAATTGAATATTCTCTATAGAAAAATTAAATGTGCTTATACATTTGCCCTTTGACATTATTATGTACGTAGGTATAATTAACAATTTTATTGTCAAAAAAAGAAAAATATATATATATATATATACATATCTATGAAGTATATACATAGATATAAGTATATATAGAATTATTATTACCATTACCATTTAATACATTTACGAATTTTATAAGCCGATCAAACGAAAATCTCTTTTAATCGTGTGCATGTATTTCCATATATATATATATATATATATATACATACATTCAAACTTTATCATCTCTTCTATTTCGTTTGAAAACGATTAGCTATCAGCGCTTTGCCAGCTGTTGTCTAGATTAACCTGTATAAACTGAAAACTGTGGAGATAAATACCTTTTTTAGATCATAATATTTCTTCTCGGTAGATCGAATGATAAAAATTTGTGCGCTAGTGAATTATGAAAAAGAAAAAAAAAAAAAGAAAAAAAAAGAAAAGAAAAAAGGAAAAAGATATTAAAGAAAAAGAAAGAGAATAGAAAGAGAAACGTAAAGAAAGAGAGGAAAAAAGATATTGTCGGATTACGAGGAAGGTTCGGAAAAAAAAAAAACGTTAAAACTAAGTGATTTTTATGGGAGCACAATTATAGTCTAATATGGGGAGGCTTTCAACGTTAAAGTGTAGCACTTAAAGCAATCTCTCTCTCTCTCTCTCTCTCTCTCTCTCTATCATTCTATCTAGCTATATCTCTCTTTCATCCCGTAGGACAACGTGGTTCACATCTAACTAATAAGGGCGATCTTTCGTTATGAAATAATATTCTATAATGAAATGCATTATGTATTAACCGCCACGTACTTTAGTCTTCGCCATATGTTGTACCTTCGAAAGGGACTTTGTACCTAATTAGATCCTCTTTGCATATTTTTTTTCTTCTTTCTTCTTCTTTTACATTATTCTTTATTCAAGAGCAATGAGAAAAGAAAAAAAGTCGAGTAAAAGATCTTTTTTCGTATCCATTTCTCTCTCTCTCTCTCTCTCTCTCTCTGTCTCTCTCTCTTTTTCGTTTCATCGATATATATATATATATATATATATTTATTTATTTATTTTTTATCGTTGTTCGAAAAAAAATAAAGCAAAGATAAGGTAAAAAATATTTATTACATATATATATATATATATATGTATGTATGTATGTATGTATGTATTAATAATTCCAATTCTGACTTGTTTATAAAAGAAATACAGAGAAAATTTCGTTCGAAAGTTAAATTAGAGTAGATATGTAGATAAACGTAAAGGCAAGAAGGAAAGTAGGTAAATGAAAAATTTGCTCAATCAGGACTACAGGGGGAAGAGGCTCGTTTGATGTTCCGACCGCATAAATAATACGATTAGAGAAAACGAGTAACTATATACCGGTTAAATTGAATTAATGGAATTAAGGATGGAATATAGCATAGGGTACAGTTATTAAAATCTATCATAACCTGGTACAAGTTTTACGACTGGTGTATTAAAGTTGTTGCCTTCTATAATAATAGAATTAATTTAATTATTCATAACATTGTTACCCGATTGTAACACGATTCTCGCTACACATTTCGTGTAACGAAAACAGACAACGAGAGAAATTTCAACATATTTAATTGTTATACATACATACATACATATACATTTACATATATACGAACACATATATATATATATATATATATATATATATATATATATATATGTTTCTATAGTTGAATAAAATAAAAAAACTTTTTAATCAATGAGTATGTACATTGACAAAAAAAGGCAAAAAAGAAAAAAGAGAAAAAGAGAAACTGTTGCTTTGGCAAAAACATATAGAAGGAGAGGTTGAGGGTGGATATATATAATACAGGTCTTAATGGTCTTTAAGGGTCAGTAATTACTTCGACCGTCGAATCTCAACCCTTAACCTTCTTCACTTAACCCTTTACCACTCATCAATTAATTATCCAAGAAATTTCTGAGAGTCTGAATGTAATTAAGAAACTCGTTTCTGCATTGATCTCTTCCTCGAGGATTCTTCTTAGACCAGAGACCTAGACTAGATTTTTTTTTATTTTCCTTTTTTTCTTTTCTTTTTTTTTTTCTTTTCTTTTCTTTTCGATTTACCTTTTTAAAGAATTCATACTAGAATTAATCTATACATAGACAGCTTTAACGTGTCGTCTTGAAAGCATTGTAATTGTATTATCATAAATTGCAAATTTTTTCCTTCGAACGGAAATATATATATATATATATATATATATATATATACTTTCTTTTTTTTGATTATTAATTCTTTTTCAATTTTTGTTTTTAAAAAAAAGAAAAAAAAAAGAAAGAAGAAGAAATGAAAAAAATAGAAAAAAGAAAGAATGTCTTCTTACTCCTTAAGTTATACTTGTTTGAGAAACGTTAGAAGTGACATTGAATTAAATGAAGTAGAATTAAAAGAGATGATATACTCCGGTAATAGACTGACTGTATGCTTTACAAGCATTTGGTATTAGAAACATACTAAATGCACCGTGAAATGCCGACTTGCAGGTGTTATTAAAGCCGACAGAAATTTTCTACTGTACATATGTATATTATATATACGTATAAATATATGTATATGTACACGTATATATACGTGTAACCGTATATACGAGAGAGAAACCTTTCTACTGTCGAAAACTTTAATAACTTTCGCGTACCGTCGTAAAACTCGTGCGTATATGTATTAGAATTCAAGTGACGCAATGTGAATAGTATCTGTGATATGAATGAAAAAGATCTACTTTTCAATATCGTCCAAGGAATCTAATATCTTGGGATCACAAACCGTAGATTTTTAATATATAAAAAATATGTATATATACACATATATATATATATATAAAATTATAATATACAAATTAAAATTTTATTAGTGTTTCAGATGCGCATAGATACTTCTATGTATATATATATATATATATATATATATATATATGTATGTATGTATGTATGTGTGTATGTGTGTGTGTATCGATTATCAAATCTACTTACTTATGGAAACTAATATCTCTGAACCATAAATTAATAATACGATATAAACAAAAAGATAATAATAAAATTAAAATTTCATTATTTCGTTTGATTACAATGCTCATGAAAATTAATATCTTTAATTTATAAATCTATTGTGTGATATGTACAAAATAGAAAAAAAACAAAAAAAAAAAGAATAATATTAATTTCATTGATGATTCGATTGCGCGTACACAGATACGTATATTCAACATACGTGTATGTATTTACACATATATATATATATATATCCATTGTGTAAAATCTACTTTCAAACGAAACTAACGCTAGAGTTTCGAGTAGAGTATAATTAAATAAGTTCCTGGATATGGATAATATTTCAACGGCAATAGAAGGCAAGCAAGAGAGAATGGTGTAGGCCCCACGATGTTAGTATGTCCTATCTATTTATTTTCTGAATTAATTTCAGAGATTAGACCAATCATAATTCTGTTCTCGTTTAGATATTCACGAATTCGAAACTTATAAATCGCGGTATATATATATATCGAGGATTTCATGAAAATTTTAAAAGTAAATCGTTCGGTGATTTTTTTTCTCTCGTGAAAAATTTTCGTTGAAAGATCGAAAGACTCGTTGCATTCGACGTGACCAAAGAACGAAAAGCTTTTTCTCTATATACGGATATCTATAATATATGTATCTGTATTCCATTTTTGTTGGTCACCTTTTATTTCTCTCTTTCTCTCTTTCACTCTCTCTCTCTCTCTCTCTCTCTCTCTTTCTCACTTTCGGTGTACGTCACATTTGTCGTTTAAAATTCATTTTATTCAACTGTCGTCTACAGAAGAATTGAAAATCACCATAAATAATATCTACCCTGTTGTCATCCGTACGATATAATATTCTATTGTGATAATATTAATTTTTATAATTTGCTGACGATCGGGCATTGATAAGTTATCCGTTTGAAATATATTTTTTTTTTTCACATTATCTGCTGAAAGTGTTTGAAAATATAGCTGAAAAGTCATGACGATTTTTATCTTCTATATATATATATATATATGTGTGTGTGTGTGTGTGTGTGTATATATGCATAGTAGATAAGTAAATAGAAATGTACTTATATAGATGTGCCTGTATATACCTGTAGTTATATCCTGATTATAGGAAAAAATTCAACGTCAAATAACATTGGTATTAGTTAACTAGCTATTCGTGTTCCATGCCAGTTGACACTTAAGAGACCGAAGACATTTTTCTGCGTTTTTCGATCGAAGGATGTAAAGTCGTCGTAATCGTGTCAAAGCTGTGCCAATCGAAAAAGAGGCCATGTAAATACGTTGCCTTGAGGGTGAGCGCGAGCGCGGGGCTTCTTTGTGGGGACCGGGGAGGAGGGGGGGGGGAGGTTCTGTAAATACGTATTTTAACGATTCAAACTTTTAGTTTATTTCAACGTCATCGAAAACGTCAGGGCAAAAAATCGTTTAGACCAACGATTATCGAAACGATTCGTCCCGCGGGAAATCCTTTTGGCTCCGATAAAAAAAAAAAAAAAAAAAAAAAAAAAAAAAAAATAAAGAAAAAACGAAAAAAAGAAAAGGAAAAGAGAGAGAGAGAAAAAAAAAGAAAAAATAATTCAACTATTACGCTTTAAATCCTGAGGATACTAATATTACCTAAAAATTCTGTTGTTTCGCATTGAGTCCTGAGGGTTCTATCGAAAAATTCAAGTGTCCCGCGGGAAGCTTTAAAGTTTTTATCAAAAAAAAGAAAAAAAAGAAAAAAAAAGGAAAAAAAAGAGGAAGAGAGAGAAAAAAGAGAAAAAAAGAGAAAAAAAAATAATCTCTTTGTTACGCCTAACCGTAACAATATTCGTCGAATTATTATTATTATTATTATTATTATTATTATTATTATTATTGGAACGATATTATATTATTCGTGTTAGGGACAAAAAGGGACGAATCGAAAAAGTCAGGCTTACCGGAGGATGTGATCAGTTATTTAAAAAAAAATATATACTGGGTTCTACGATCTGTGGAAAATATTTTGACGGAATCAAAATTTTTCGGATCAAAAACAAATACTTTTTTTTTTTAAATCCCTGGTACAGACATGAAACTCCGATCGTTCGTGTAAACAAAGAAATCTCGCACAATCGTCTTTTTCGTTTTTCGAACTCACTAATCTCCCCCCTCCCTCCCTCTGTCCCGACGTCTTTCTTTATTTTTTCTTTCTTCTCTCCCACCCTCTAACTCCATACCCTCCCGACCCTTTTGTTTTATCTCTCGTCCTTTTTCTTTTTCGCATCACATTTATTTATCTACTGTTTTCCTTTTTTATTTTATCTTTTCTTTTCTTTTCTTTTCTTTTCTTTTCTTTTCTCTTTTCTTTTAAACACGTCGACCTCGTTTTATTTTTCCGATATAAACGAAAGAGGTAAGAGAGAGAAAGAGAGAGAGAAGAAGAAAGAGAGAGTGAAAGATAGTACGATGCTTATCAAAGCGCATCTTGGAACTACTCGCTGTTTAAAGAGACTGGATCAATGCGAGTCTCTTTTTTTTCCATTGGGCCTTTCTCTTGAAGAATTTAAATCGATTCCCTTGTCCATTTATCGGGAGAATACGACTAGGTAGATAAAACCAAATTGAGTTTCGATCGCCGAGCTGTCAACCTCATGCTCTTTCTTTCTTTCTTTCTTTCTTTCTCTCTTTCTCTCTTTCTTTCTCTCTTTTTCTCTTTTTCTCCCTTTTGAATATACATATATGAACGTACACGTTATATATAAAAAAATGATCTCGATTTAACGATCTAAAATAAAGATCGACGAAAGTATAAACTTTTGTATAATACCAATGATACTTAATAATAATAATAATAATAATAATAATAATAATAATAATAATAATAATGATAATGATAATGATAATATTATAGAAATAAAAAGAAAGAGAGAGAGAGAGAAACTATGAAAATAGGTAATTAAAGAAATTAGCAGAATAGAACAAACAGACATAACGCGAATGCGTTTAGAGAGAGACCGAGAGAGAGAGAGAGAGAGAGAGAGAGAGGGGTGAGGAGGATAGTACGGGCAATTTTCCTTTTTCTTATTCTTTTACATATATACATAGATTTGTATATACATATATGTATGTACGTATGAAACTGGAGTTTTGCCAGAACGACCGATATTCCAGAACGCTGAACTTCGTTTATTTCTCGAGGAGGCCGCGTGTCTTATAAGATATAAATATTTACGATCTCGTTGCTCGACTTCGAGAAGCTTGGGGTTAAAGCGTAAAATAGATTTCTTATTCTCTCTCTTTCTCTCTCTCTCTTTCTCTCTCTGTGATTTTGCAAAGTATCTACGCACGTGCATAAGTATTTATCTTTCATTTCTAGTTGTTCCTTCGAACAATTCCATCTCTCTCTCTCTCTCTCTGGGAAGCTTCTTGGTTCATGCAAGCATAAACAAAAGGGAAAAAAGAAAAAAAATAAGAAGGAAAAAAGAAAAGAGAGGAGAAAGAAGAAAACTCAAGGAGGGAGAAAAAAATGAACAAAAAAAAAAAAAAAAAAGGAAAAAAAAAGGGGACAAGAAAGAGGAAAAAAATCAAAGAGAAAAGAAAAAGAAAAAGAGGAGAATTATTTATTTCTTTTCTAATCGACAAAGATTTCCCTCGGCGAACGCCATCGAAAGTCAATTAATTCGATGTCGCCTTCGATCGTTCCTTCTCTACCATACTCTACGCTTCGGTTAACCAAGATTCTGTACAAAATTTCCAATAATTCTGCTATCTTCCAGGAAGATAAAATCCTATTGGAATCGAGAATCCCTGATGGATTTCTTTCGTGAAAAATGATCTAGGTAACGAGAAGAAAAGAGATGAATATAGAAGAAATAAAAAAAAAAAAAAAAAAAAAAAAAAAAAAGTAAGAAAGAAAAGAAAGGAAAAAAAAACTAACGTCCCGAAGTAAGTCAGTCCAATTATTATATTATAATAATATACTATTACACTGTTATATTAAATATTATCTATTATAAATTGTTACAATATTATATACGAAGAAAAAAAAAAAAGGATCTTTATATATCAATTTCCAATCTATCCTAATCGAACGGATATAATATCGATGTACCGATCGAAATGTCATCTAGCAAATACTTAAAGATTAATTTTAACGAAATTATGCTATTAGAGTTTACGTAAAATTTCTTCCTTTGTAAAGTTTTCTACGTGTACGGAAGTGAACGGAGAGTTAAAGTACGGGAAGTGAAAGAGAGATGAGAGAGAGAGAGAGAGAGAGAGAGAGAGAGACGATTTCTCTACCTTGATCAGTGATGTGAAATTACCATGCAAATTCGCTTAATCTTGTCATATACTCTCTCTCTCTCTCTCTCTCTCTCTCTCTCTCTCTCTCTCTCTCTCTCTCTCTCTCTGATAGACTTGTATCGAGCTAAAAGAAACTTCCATTCTTTAGAAAAATATAGAACAACCGACGGAGTATATAGTGCTCGAAGACTTAAACTCATCGTTGCGACTTAATTCGCAATTTTTTTATCGATATTTTTCAAGCCCCTCCCTTTTCTCCCTCGTTCCTTTCCCACTCTTCTCTCCCTCACTACCTCTCTTCCCATTTTATCTTAGATACATGCGCTTACGAAGATCACCTTGGTAATAATAAAACTACGATAAAAGTCCCTATTGTATACGAACGTATTATTTAACAGGCTAACATTCATGGCTCACTGGCAATGGTTTACCAAAAATACATCTGCCATTGCTTTTGTATACCCTCGCGAGCACGTACTTACTTACTTACTTACTTACTTACTTACTTACTTACTTACTTACTTACGATCAATACGTTCGAATGAAGAATTTATTTGTTATACAATATCTCTCTCTCTTTCTCTCTCTCTCTCTCTCTGTCTTTCTCTCTTTCTTTCGCTCTCTTTCTCGTCGATTTTTTGACTTTCGTCATCATCCTCATCATCATCATCATAATCGTCGTCGTCATCGTCATCGTCATCGTCTTTTTAATTTTTCTTTCGAGAAACGAAATCGTGAATTATAAGTTTTTCCTTTTATCAAGAATTAACTTATCAATTAACAAATATTAGCATTAACTATTAAATTTATTTTTTTATACGAAACAAAACAAAAAGTATCGAAGAAAGAGATAGATAAAGAAAGAGAGAGAGAGAGAGAGAGAGAGGAAGGGGGGGGACAAGGGAAGTTGAAAAAGAGCACACAAAAGTTTCGAATTAGCAATCTCTTGTTGACATTTAATTCGGTCTGCTTTACGCCCTTCCCACTACCCTTCCACCACCACCATTATTCTATTCAAAAACATATACACATAGAGATAGAAAGAGATAGAGATAAAGATAGAGATAGAGGGAGAGAAAGAGACAAAGAGAAGGAGTAGAAGTTTCAATTTCATTCGATCAACGTCAGCTAGTGTACTCGTTAAATTAAAGGTGGTAGAAACCGCAATAGAGAGAGCCAACGTCTGTGGTATACCCTTTGTAACTCGTTCATTAACGTGCAAATAATTTGTTACAATCCGTGGTCTAACGACGATTAAAGCCGGCAGATAGAAAGAGATAGAGAGATAGAGAGATAGAGAGATAGAGAGAGAGAGAGAGAGAGAGAGAGAGAGAAAGAGACAAGATCGACGAAAGCATTTGGTCACGCGATACGGTCGGTCCTTCATGATCTTTTATAACTAAAAATTTGCCGATGTCATCACGATCTTTAATACCAACCATTTTTCATTTAACGACCACGATTGAATGTAATATTAAAATATTATCTTATCTTTAGAATTTCGTCATGTTCATCGTTCACTTTTTATTCTATACTTTGTATATATAATACACATTCTCATTTTTCGTCAGATCGATTATTACGAACATTTTTTAATCCGACGAATCTCTTACCCCCTACCAATCTCATCCCCTTCCTTCTTTCTTCCCTCTCTTCTATTCTTTCCCTTTCTTTCCTTTCTCCTATCCTCCCCATTTCATCTGACTATCCCTTTCCAATTTTGTTTCTAATTTACGAAAAAAATATTACTTTCTTATCGTTCCACGAATAAATGACAAATCGTACATCTATGTATTACAGTTTAATACATTAATTATGACGAGATTGATTAATATTGTCTATGTTAGAGACAGTTATATATGATGTCAGTCGTTGATATGTCCTTCGATCGATCAAACTTGCCAAATCAGAGATCGGGGATATTGAGTAAGAGATATAGAGATAGAGATAGATATAGAGAAAGAGAGAGAGAGAGAGAGAGAGAGAGAGAGAGAGAGAGAGAGAGAGAGAGAGAGAGAAAATCAAGATAATAAATACAAATCGGTATCTTCGGATCATGACGAATAGTAATAACAACTGATTGTAAATTTTCGAGATATACGACCAATGAGCATCGACTGTGAATCCTCTTAGAAAAAATTTTATGTCAATGTCAAGAATAAAAAGAAGAAGAAGAGAAAGATGATAATGATGATGATGATGATGATGATGATGATGATGATGATGATGATGTTGATGACGATTCTTGGAAGAATATCAGAAGGAAAAGGAAAGACAGAGAGACAGAAGATACTAAAGATCAGTTAACAGAAGTTAGCAGAATGCCATTTCTCAGGTTAGTTATTCATTATTTATTTTCGTCTGATAATCGTTGGCCAACAACAGCGAAAACTCGAAGTTTATCGTTCGCTTTACGCGTCACGTTTTATTCTCCCTTTTACGCTTCCAGTCAACCACAAAATAGGATTATAAAAGCGTTTATTCGTATTCGAACGTTCGTGATGATGTAGTATACTGGTGATGCTAGAATTCGTATCGTTGGGTTCTCGAAAATTTTCTAATTTGACCTTGACTATATCCCATCGATCGTCTTTCCCATAAATTAATACCCAAACGTTTATATATGTACTACGTATCTACATATCTATATTTGTTATATATATATATATATATATATATATATATATATATATATATTTATTTAATAGACATATGTGTACGTATATGTATGTATACAATTTACGTATTTAGGTATCCTTAGGTATACCTATATTATTCGATCGAGCTTGCAGCATATAAACACACAAACAGACACACATGCACACACATCTACACACTCCTACCCACACAATAATACGATTTGTGATCACCTTTATTAGAGTATTTACGAAAATGGTCTTTGCCTATGTAGTTGTTGACCATCTAATAGAAGAGCTTAAATTATTCCAAGTGAAATATAATAGGGTGGAGGAAGTAATCGCAAATATTTACGAGAATACATACGCCTGTTGTTAGAGAGAATGAGATGAAGAAGAGGAGGGAGAAAGTAGTATAAATTAAATGTTTGGTCGGATTTATCGAAACGAGACACGCAAACCGTAAGGGATTTCGTGAGAAACGTTAACGTGAGTCTACTGTGTTTTCCTCGTTTTATATATTTATTTTTCCATCGTATATATCTTTTGTATTCCCCAGATAGATAGATAGATAGATAGATAAATAGATATATAGATAGATATAGTATATATATATATATATATATATATATATATATATATAATACATAGATTTATTTCAGAAGATTGTCATAATTGAGAAAAAAAAAACTAGGGGAAAAAAAGAGAAAAGGAAAAAGAGAATAAAAAAATAAAAAAAAAAAATAAAAATAGAAAAGGAAGCAAAAAAATAATAAATTACACGATCGAATTCGATTCGTTCTCTTTCATTATAATTAACTAAATTAGATCGTCTAATCGACAAACGAACTTTCTTGCATGATTAAAACGATAAACGTTTAAGAAACGTTATCATTTGAAGAAGGAATTATTATATCTGGCAACTCTTTCTTATGTACACACGCGCGCGCACACATACAGACAAACACACACACATAGACGCACATATGTACATACATATATATATCACATATACTATTCGTATATCTCGTTTGTCTCTAATGCGAGAACCCTGCTCTCGGAAACCGTATTATTAGCCGCGGCGTTTGACCTGCCTTCTTTAAAGCTTACAAATTTATAGCTCTCTCTCTCTCTCTCTCTCTCTCTCTCTCTCTCTCTCTTTCTCTATCTCTCTATCTCTTTCAAACGATTATCGAGCTTTTGTAGCCTGTTCTTCAGAAAAAAGAAAAAAGAAATGGGGAAAAAAAGAATAAATAAATAAAAGGAAAATAAAATATTAAAGGAAATATAAAATAGATATTAATAAATGAATAAAAAAAGAAAAAAAGAGAAAAGAGAGAGAGAGAGAGAGAGAGAGAGAGAGAGAGAGAGAGAGAGAAACGTGGGAAAATCTAACGGCGTTGGAGATCGAGGCTACGGATTTATTTTTGATAAATTACATATATGGTAATACGTATTTGTATCGTTTGTGCATATCGATCTTTTGTAAAAAGTTTTTTTTTTTTTTTTTATTTTTTTTTTTTTTTTTTTATTTGTTTCATATTCCATACCGCGGTTCTTTTTTTCTTTTTTTTTTATTTTTTTACTAAGTTTTAGAAGCCATTTGCATCGGAGTGTAATGAGATTTCAAGGAGAAAGAAAAAAAAAATATATATATATACGATTTACCGGTGAGGATTCTTAATCGTCTTCTCGAGGAATAGAAAGAGAAAGCGAAAGAGACAGTGGGTGAGACAAATAGATATATAAAGAGAGAGAGAGAGAGAGAGAGACAGAGAGAGAAAAAGGACGAAAGTTTAACTACGATCTAAGAAATTACTGCCAGCGACATGTAATTTGCTTTTCTTATTAATCATTTCTTCTTCGCTCTATTAGAAATCTCGAGTTTAATACAATAGGATTTAAACAGACAATAACTTTTAAATAAAAAAGATATTAGAATTATTAATACATTTACTTGGTTGAAATACTTTTTAAAGGAATTTCTATTCAACATAGAATGGATGTACCATATCTATCGATCTATCTATCTATCTATCTATCTATCGATCTATCTATCTATCTATCTATCTATCTATCTATCCATCTATCTATTTATCTATCTATTTCCCGTTAAACGTTTACGTTCTTTTATATATCGATGTCGTCCTCTTGTTATTTAGTTAGAGAGAAAAAGAAAAGAAAATGAAAAGAAGAAAAGAAAAGAAAAGAAATAAATAAAAAAAGAAAAAAGAAACTATATCGAGGTATCATCGAGAGCGTTTTAACGATTTGTCTTTTCTCTCTCTCTCTCTCTCTCTCTCTCTCTCTCTCTCTCTCTCTCTCTCTCTCTCTCTTCCGTCTTACGGTAAGAAACGAAAAGTTAAAAAAAAAAAAAAAAAAAAGAAGAAAGAAAAAGTTAAAATCGTACGAAAACACTTTGGTGAGTGGCATTAAACGTTGAGATAAAGTGGTCGTTGGAACTCACTCCTTTTTCTTCTTTTTCTTTTTTTTTTTCTTTTTCTCTTTCTTCTACTCTTTCTTTCCTCTTCTTTTGTTCTTTTCTCTCGGTCTTTTCTTTTTGGTAGAATCGTAATCGGAAATAAAAATGTAACACAACGATGTGAGACGCGTCGAAGAAACGAGGCCGTTCGTGGCTTTTCCTCGAATCGCCTTGGGAAACGAATGAAATTGGATGAAAGTCGACCGACTGCTCTCTAACCGCCATTTTCGTTGCACAAAGGTAAACATTTTTACATAGGTATTCGACTATAGTAGACGTGAAAACCTGAATTTTTCGTTTCTTTTCTTTTCCTTCTTTCGTTCTTTTCCTTTTTCTATTCATTTCTTTTTTTCTTTCTTTTTCTATTCTCTTTCTTTCTGTCTGTCTGTCTCTCTCTCTCTCTCTCTCTTTCTCTCTTACTAACTTCTTTTTTCTTTTTCTTTACTCTCTTTTTGTCATCGTAGACAAACTTTTGTTTTCGAAAATTATACGACATCGTACATTTCAAACGCATCGTATTTTTTCTAAAATTATATAGATCTTTTTTATAGATCTTTTATTACAATAACATTGAGTCTGAAGTCGCGAAGAAAATTTTACTTTCTCTCTCTTTCTTTCTCTTTCTCTCTTCCTCTCTCTCTCTCTCTCTCTCTCTCTTTTTATATCTCTGTCATCAGAAGATCATTGAAGAATTTAATCTTTCGTGGATTAATCCAAAACGTAGGTTTATCAATTTTTATGATACTCCATTAATATAAATCAATTATCTATAATATGCAATATATAGATATATATCTTCTCATTTTGATTCGATTATAAATGACAATGACGACAAAAATATACCGTTAATAAATTCAATTGTAATCGTGTATATGGAAATAATAATTAAAATATCGATCGTCAAATCTATAGAAATAATTTTGTTGAAATTTGTATCGTACATTCGTAACATTATTAGGATCTTATATAAATGTCCATATATCATTTTATAGAATGTTTTTATATAAAAACATTCAATAAAACATCGTGTGAATTATTGACCGATGAATAAAAGAGAAAAAAACAACAACAAAACAAAACAGAACGAAAAAAAAAATAGAAAAATGGTGAGAGAAGAATGATGAGAAAAAAATCGTAAAAAAAAAATAGACCGCTGTCTGAGTATTGGATGATAAATTCGTAAGGAAATAGGGACGAACAGCGAAGAGAAAGTAAATAAGTAACTACTCGAAAGCTCTTGGAGGTGCAACGACCGAATCGTTTCGCGAGGTATAGAGAGGCTGCCTGAAATGGAATTCGATAGTGGTGGTCGGTCGAGCCGCGAGATGATCCATTTTGGTATGTTCATTTTGAAACTAAAAGCGATAGTCTCGTTCTTACGTTTTCTTCGTTTATCTTTTTCTTTTTGTCTTTATATACTAAAAAAGAAAAAAAAAAAAAAAAAAAAAAAAGAAGGAACAAAAAAAGAAAAAAAAAACGAGAGAAAAGAAAAACATCATAGATTTTCCGAAATCATAAAGAACGAATAGAAATAACTTAAGAATTAATATCAAACGTATATTGATATAGAGGAAAATTTTTGTAGAAAAACTTATATATAACTTAACAAGCGGAAAAAAGAAATACGATAGAGATCTAACAATATCTTTTTCCAATGTCTAATGGACCGTCGTGTTTAAGAACATTAAATATTCTTGTGTGAATTTATTTATATCTAAGTCTAATCTATATATATATATATATATAACGTTGAATAGTGTCTGTGTTAGTTTGTGCGTTCGTAGTATGTGCGTGTATAGAGTCCATTAAGGAGAGATGGAAAGACCGATAGGCTGTGGCGAGTCTTACTAAGGTAAGAGAAATAAAGACGAAAGAGAAAGAGAAGGAGAAGGAGAAATGGAGAGAGAGAAAGAGGAAGAAAGAGAGAGAGAGAGAGAGAGAGAGAAAAAGAAAAAGAAAGAGAAAATGTCGAGAAAATAAATAAAATGAAAAGGAAAGTATACGTATGTATATACGTAGATGGGTAGTTACATAAGTATATACTTGTAAGGGTCGTATTAAAATACGCTTCATCGACTGTCTCCGTTCTTTTTACCCTTCTTTTTTATCCTACTTTTTTCTCTTTCTTTTTTTTTTTTTTCTTCTCTTCTTAACCCTATTCTCTTTTGCTTTTTGATCTTTTTATTTTACATCTGCCATAGCCCCCATAGATCCCTGACATAGTATAAGGAAAAAAAAAAAGGGAGAGTCAATAAAAATGTATCTCGCGTATACCATCCTCTGATATAATATTATAGGCGCATAGTGCGATGCACACCGTTACGTGTGCACTGCACTCGTCGGTCTTCCAGCTACTCGTGCCACTTCGAAATATTAGTTTATACGATTACTTCTCGGTACGCTGAGCGTAACAGCCGACTCTAATATTTTACGTTCCTTTATCTTTTTCTTTTTCTTTTTTTTTTTTTTTTTTTTATTATTTATCTTTTTTTTTCTCATGCTTTTTTACATTTTTTTTTTTTTCGTTAATAAAACAAATTCATCGTGCGACCAGCTTGGGTTTGTCAAGGTTTTTAATTAAAATTATGTAAAAAAAATGGTTAATTGTATTGTCCAGTTAGCGGACCTTTTCGTTACATTTTTAATTCTTTTTTCTTTTTTCTTTTTTTTTTCTTTTTTTTTTTTTTTACTCTCCTCCTCCTCTTTTCCACCTTCTGTCCTTTCTCCTTGCTTTTTTTTTTTCTTTTTCCTTTCTACGTTCCTCTTTCTTGCTGTTCTTTCCATACTTTTCTTTTTCTTTTATTTCATTGATCATTCCTTTTTGTTATGATCGCGTAGTTAGGAGATTATCGTTTATATCTTCATTTTGTCCTTCTTTTTTTTCCTTCCTTTCTTTCTTTCTTTCTTTTTTTCTTCACTTTTTTTTATTTCATTGATCATTTTTTTTTTTTTTTCGTTATAATCGAGTCATTTTTAATAATAATAATAATAATAATAATATGTATCGAAAATAATAATAATAATCGATATACATATTTGAGATCGTTCGAGAAAGTGAACGATAAAAATTTACAATTCATAGGAGAGTCGAAGTATCGACTCGAGCAAATAATTATTTGTCATTATTTATCAATCGAATGCATCGGGAATCGCGATAAAATCTTATATCCAACGAGAGTTCTTTTCTCGATCGTATCTAACTACCTGGAAAATTGATATCAAAACGACAATGGGTGGTCTTCGAACGATTAGTAAAACGACATCGGTTGTTTCATTAAGGAAAGAAAAAGAGGCAGGAAAAAAAGGAGAAAGAGAGAGAGAGAGAGAGAGAGAGAGAGAGAGAGGAGGAGGAAAAAAAGGGAGGCAAAAAGAGAGGGAGAGAGAGAGATAAAAAATTACGATGATCCACATAGATAAAATACGTTTTCTTCGACACTGACAAATGGCCAATCTTCCCGCGTATCGCCCTCACGTACTCGTCGTAATCTTAAAGTGAAATATATCGAGCATCTACGGACAACCTTTCGCTAGGAAGAAAAAAAAAATATTCCGTCCTTTGATATTTACCCTAGAAGAAAATTATTGGGCTCTGTTTCTTTTCTTTTTCTTTTATAATTTTTTTCTTCTTTTCTTGTTTTCTTTTTTCTCCTCCCATCCCCCTCCCCTCCCTCTCCTAAAAGTAAAACGATCTATCCCCTTTTTTTTCTCTTCCCTTTGCGTATGCGCAAAAGGGAATGAAATATCAAAAGGAGATTGAAATTTTCGATTGGATTCTATTCGAACTCGGTCATCGATCGATCACGTTTTTTCAACTTTATTGAAAATTCTTCGAAATTATTTTCAATCCAATTCTAGATCGTGTTTTTAATTATCAATAGTTAATCATCACTTTCTTTCTCTATTACAAAAATTTCAATATAATATTGAATATGTATGTAATTTAATTAATAATCATCAATAATCGATCATCGTTAATATTAAAACAAATGTAGAATAACTCAAACAAATATAGACATCTACATCTATCTCTTTTTATTTCAATTAAACTCACCGGTCAACGTCCGACGCTCTCTAGTACTTATTCTTTTTCCTCGCCTTGGATGCGAGTGTCCTCTTCGAGGCGACGATTGAACTTCTTCTTTTTTACGATTTCTATCCGACTCTTTTCTTTTTTCTTTCTTTCTTTTTCTCTTTTCTTTTTCTTTCTTTTTTCCTCCTTTTTTTCTATTTACTTCTTTCTACTTGTTCTTCTTTTTTTTTTTTTTTTTTTTTTTTTTCTTTTTTATTCAAATCGCAAACAACAACGCGCGCGCTTCATCAAGATAGTCCAACATAGAGAATGGAAAAAATTGTTCGATCATATAGTTCGCGTGATATATTTTTTTATTCCTTTTAAAGAATGCGTTAAATATATTTTCAAGTTCTCCTTTATATGTTTTTCTCTATTCTTTTTTTTTTTTAATCGATCTCTCTTTCTTTCTCTCTCTCTCTCTCTCTCTCTCTCTCTCTCTTTTTATCTATCTATCTAACTATCTCTCTTTTTTTTTTCTTATCTTTCACTATTTTTCAGTTCGGTTTTTATTTATTGTTTTGTTTAATTTTTTTTCTTTTCTTTTTTTTTTTTTTTTTCTTTTATTTTATTCTCACGAAGAGAAAGAAAGGAGGATCGGTGACACTTACGCACTTACGTACGCATGTACGTACACACGCATGCACACACATACGCACGCACGCACGCACGCACGCAGGGGGACACCTACGTAAACGTACGTACACGTCCCCGTACGGCGAACGTCCTCGCGCCACGAAGGCCCGCGCAGCACTGACTCTTTCCACTGGCTCGACATGCTGGCACGCGGGACGAGGATAGTGCTCGTGTCGACTCGAAAGAGAAACCGTCACGAGTTCTGAGGGGTGGGATTTAGTAACGTGAATCTAGATCTATCGGATCACACAAAAAGATCGAAGATCTTTAACAGTTTTCGATTTAATGGACTTATCGTTTCGAAATTATGACAATTAATTCTTTGCTTTTTTTTCTTTCTTTTTTTTTTTATTTTTTTTTTTTTTTTTTTTTTTTTTTTTCTTTTTTTCTTCTTGCGAACGATTTCACCGAACAGTAAAAAAAAAATCTTTACCACGATTTATTTTCCATTGCGATAAGCTTGCGTTCGAATTTGCAAGGCAAATAATTTTTTTATTAGATTGATCTCAGTACAACAAAGATAAGAATCGTTTAAATCGTGAATTTTTTAAGGGGAACATATTTGATCGAAAATCGTTTCAATTTCTATTTCTCTTTTTCTTTCTTTCGCTTTTTTTTTTTTTTTTTTTTTTTTTTTTTTTTTTCTTTTGTTTCTCTTCTTTTTAATATCTATTTTAAAGGAAAATAACAAATTTTAATAAAGATCAAAAAAAAGAAAAAATAAAAACAGAGTCTAACGTTTAGATTATGTGAAGTTCGGTAATCGTGATCCGAATCTTATAAAGAGTTCTCGTACTTTTTGTATTAATTTTAAAGAAAAAAGGAAAAGAAAGCAAAATTTGAACAAACTTTATAATAAACAAAAGTTAATATATAGAATGAATAAGTTATAATATATATATATATATATATATATATATATATATATATATATATATATACATATATATGTATATTCGAGTTTCGGGTCTTTCAATTTATATATTTAATTTTATATCCTATATTTTTTTTTTAGAATTTTCTACGATAATCGGTTCCAATCGAGTTTAATTATAAATATAGCGTCCCACTTTTTTTTTTTTTTTATGTATATAAAACCAGGTAGAACGTTAAGTGTAAAAGAGGGAAATCTCGTGAGGATCCAATATTCTCGATTTCATCACTTGTAACATCTTTTATATTATATTATGTATATATATGTACATATAAAAATATGTTTTTTATAGTATTAATTTTTGAAGAATGTCTTGCGTTTGCGTTTGCGATTATATCAGCATACTATACAAATACATATAAATATCTTACTATATAAATATATATATACATATAAATATATATATATATATATATATATATATATATATATATTTATATAGTAAGATCCATTTGCTCGATAGCCCTTCATCGTAACGGACCGACTTTCAACGTTGCAACCACTTCTTACTGAAACTATTGCATTAATAGAATACATTAATGCTTTAGAACGAACGCAGAAGCACAAGTTCTATCATTGAAATACTATATAAATCCTTGAATTTATTTTATAGACGAATTTAATACAAATTTATTTAATATAGATCGGATATAAATTAATTTTTTCGATGAAAGAAATCATTATTTCTTTCATACCATCATTATTATATTTTCACTTTGGTAAAACTCGAATGAAAGTATTTAAATCCTTAATTGATAATATTATATAAGAAAATTGATAAATCATTACGTAGACCGAAAGAAAAAAAGAGAGAAAAAGAGGGAGAGAGAGAGTAAAGTAAGGGTAAAATAATGATGTAAAATATATTATTCAAATGTGAAGTATAAAAGAAAGAGAGAGAGAGAGAGAAGAGAAAGAGAAAAAAATGAGAATATTTAAAAGAATATTTAAAAAGAAAGTCTGAGCATGAACTTTGGCACGTTGGTTGAGTTAGTAGGTCTGTGACAACGTCGGCGAAGACTCTTAAGAAGAAGAAGAAGAAGAGGAGGAGGTGGAAGAGGAGGAGGAGGAGGAGGAGGAGGAGGAGAATAGGAGTCGAGTGTTTTCGGTTAAAGCTCGCTCGGCGAACTTAAAGAATCTCCCTATCTCGTCGTTGCTTCCGTAACTGAAAAACAAAAGGAAAAGGGGGAGCAAAAATAAAAAAAAAAAAAAAAAAAGAAGAAAAGTAGATGGAAAGAGATAGATAGGGGAAAAAAGGAAAAGACAGAAACGTATCAGGAAACCATTAAATCTCATTTTATAATACCTTCATTGTAAACTGTCTTCGAATTGTGAATGATTGAAGTCAGATTCTGCTGTTACATTGCTGAATCACTTGAAACTGCAGACTTCCGTTGAATCTTCACAGGATAACAAGCTTGCGACGTGGTACAAGATGGCACTCGACGAGAGGATGACTTGGGGTCGAGTAAGTACTTACCTCACGGTTATATAAAAGGCTTTACTTAAAAAGTTCACGAGATCATCATGTCTATATTTATATATGTACCTATTCGTTTTTAATTATTAAAGAGAATTATCAATACGTGACATTTTCATTTCTATGGAACTTTTATTATGTTCCATTGGTAAGATCAAAAAAAAAAAGAAAAAAGAAAAATTGAAGATAGAAAAAAGCAAGGACTTTTGTTTTATTCATTCTCTCTCTCTCTCTCTCTCTCTCTCTCTCTCTCTTTCTCTTTCTTTTCCACTTTCTTTGTTTCATATAATTCTGATTTGATTGTTCTAAAAATCCTTTCCGTTTCAAAGACACCACTATTTTCAATTTCCATCCATGTTAATTGCTTCTTTAAACGATCTAAAAATGGATAGGTTGAGATAAAAGGATAAATCTGATACAGAAAGAAGTAATCGGAGAATCTATATCCTCTAGGTCAAGTATCCGAATAAACTATATATTACGTCTTGTTAAATGGAAAAGGGAAGTCATTTACGTTACGGATCTTTCCCCGTTTCTAACGTTTCAGTCTCGAGCAAATATTCCATCGTTATTTCCGTCCAGATCAAAGGAAGGAAGTCTTACTTTAAATTGTAAAGACTGCACAGTTCAGTCGATTTTTTTCCTCTCTTTCTCTCTTTCTCTCTCTTCTTTTTTTTTTCTTTTGCATTCAGTCCGAATCTGAAATCGAATTTTTTTATTTTTTACTTTATATGAATCGTTTATTTTGAAAGTGGCCTAATTCGATTTATACTTAAATCAATGAATGAAAATGAAAATTTTTAAGTCCTGAATTTATTTAAGTCAAAAATTTTTTGCTAGGCGCGCATTTGCATCCATATTCTATATCGATAGCTTTCGCTGGACGCATATGTGCGCCCATAGTATTCAAACGGTTAATGGTATCATCACAACACGGTTTATCTAACCGCGGTGATTCCCATGGTAGTAGAAAATTGTACATATATTGAAAGTTATTGACTACTGACTATGTGTCTATTGAGTATATGACTACTGACTGTAAATGAATATACTGGATAAAAATGACTATAAACGACTATAACTGGCTAGAATGACTATAAATGACTATAAGGAATATAAGGACAATAAAGAACTATAAATGACTATAAGGCCAATAAACGATTATACCGACTACACTGACTATGAATTACTACACTGACTATAAAGACTATAAATTACTGTAATGACTATATTAACTATAAGGACTATAAGGACCATAAGGACTATAAGCACTATAAGGCCCGTAAAGACTATAAATGACTATGCTGACTATTGACTATATGACTATATGATTATCTTAGAAAATCGAGGAGAGAGAGAATCAGGACCTATGGGACTTCGGATACAAATTCCAAGAGGTTTCTTCCACGAAAATATGTTTTCCACTTTCTGCCTTCTCTCTATGCATACACACAGCCACAGATGCAGATACATAGTACAGGCCCTTCATAAAGGCCCGACCAGGTTAGCCACCCCCTACTGGCTTAGTCCCGCCCCCTGTGTACTAAGCCCCGCCTCTGGATACTAAGCCCCGCCTCCTGTGTACTAAGCCACGCCCTATACTTGCTTAGCCACGCCCCCTGTGTACTAAGCCACGCCCTCTAGATACTAGGCCCCGCCCTCTGGATACTAAGCCCCGCCTTCTGTGTACTAAGCCCCGCCCTCTGGGTACTAAGCCACGCCCCCTGTGTACTAAGCCACGCCCTCTACTTGCTTAGCCCCGCCCCCTGTGTACTAAGCCCCGCCCTCTGGATACTAAGCCCCGCCTCCTGTGTACTAAGCCACGTCCTCTACTTGCTTAGCCCCGCCCCCTGTGTACTAAGCCCCGCCCTCTGGATACTAAGCCCCGCCTCCTGTGTACTAAGCCCCGCCTTCTACTGGTCTAGCCCCGCCCTCTATTGGTCTAGCCCTGCCCTCTACTGGTCTAGTCCCTACTAGAATATCCCCGCCCCCTAGGATATTTGGCCCTGTCCCCTATTAGGTTAACCTCGCCCCCTGTGTATTTAGTCATTCTTTCTCTCTCCTTTTCAATCTCTTGTAATACAAAAGAAGTTCTTCTAAATTTCACGTAGAAAGACTTTAAATTGCCTTATAAAAATTTTAATCGTCGTTCGTCTTATCTTAAGGAATTTTTTACGAACAGATTAGAAAGTTTATCCGAAAAATTCGTGGCTTCGTTTGAGTAACGTATTTCAATGAAACATTTATTATTCGTTTAAGAGTGATTATTGAAGCAGAAGCTTTCCTCTTTTTTGTTTTCTTTTTTATTTATTTATTTATTTTTTTTTTTATTTTCCATAAAGTTATTCGTACAAATAAAACTTTATTATTTAAACGTCGTTTTCCGTTTGTATATAATTTCAATTTGTAAAAACAAAAAAAGAAATTATTTTTCGATGAAACACTTGAACATGAATCATTATCAAAATTATTATACAAATAAATGAAATTCCTTGAATTAAAAA
>NC_062193.1:5599612-5649612 GCF_912470025.1 Vespa velutina
TCTTTGTTATTTTTCTTTTTCTTTTCTTTTTTTTTGTCCTTTTATAAATTTAACAGCGTTAAACGAAGATTCAATGGATTACTCCCACTGAAAAAAATATTCCCGATGACGTTAATTAATAAGTTTCACGATTTAATCGGATTTCATTGTCCATTAAATCGATCGACGATGTTTCGATAAACTCGATCTTTTCCATTTAAAGAAACAGAGATGAAGTAATAATTAATACAGAAAGAGAGAGAGAGAGAGAGAGAGAGAGAAAGAGAATATTACCAACAGAAGATAATGCGTGATGTTGGATCGATTGAATTTTTGATCGAAAAAAGAAAAGGAAAAGAAAAAACAAAAAGAGCAAACATAGAGAGGAAATAAAAATTACACCGTAATATTGTTTTTGTTCTTTTCGTCATAAATACATATATATATATATATATATATGTATTTATATGTGTGTGTGTGTGTGTATGTGTGTGTACCTTCACTTGGATGTTCTCCTTAGCGGATGTCTCGAAAAATTGCACGCCTAATTGGTCTGCCAATTGTTTACCCCTTTCAAAGCTGATCACCCTCTCGTCCTCCATGTCGCACTTGTTGCCCACGAGGATTACCTGGGCATTGTCCCACGAGTAAGTCTTTATCTGCGTCACCCAGTCTTGTACCGAATTGAAGGATTCCTCGTTCGTAATGTCATACATCAGGATGAAGCCCATTGCGCCTCTATAATAGGCCGTTGTGATCGTCCTGTATCTTTCTTGACCGGCCGTGTCCTGAAACAATGTTTATAATCAATATTATTAACTTTTATGTAACACTCAGAGTTATACATATAAACGTAGGCCACGTAGGTTTAGGCAATTTCGCGAATAAATTGTTTTATACAAACAATTATTAAACTTTACAAAAAAAAAAAAAAAAAAGAAAAAAATCTTTAGCCGTATTTCCGTATATCATGCTTTTTTTTTCTTTTATTAAAATCGCTCGGAAATAAAGAACTAAAGTTAATAAAGCTTTGACCGGCTTCTCGCTATAATTTTCTTTTTACTTTGCTACTTAGTTATGTTTAACTGAAGTCGAGTATTGCGGATAAAGTTCAATCTAAATATATATATATATATATATATATATATATATATATATATATATATAATATATAATATAAAATATATAATATATAATATATGTATATACAATATATATATATATATATATGATGTCGTAGATATACGACAAATGCGCATTATTGCTTTGAAAGCATCGATAATATGCAAAACCAAACATGTATGCAATGTGCATCTATACGTGTACATGTGTGTCTACATACCAGTCTATATATATATATATATATATATATGTATATATATATATATTTACATATACGACGAAACAAATATACAGATATTCGAATGCAGTGTATATTACGTTTACCTGTACATAGGTATAGCGATTATACTGACCCAGATTTGTAGCTTGACCCTTTTATCGTTCCTGAAGACCGTTTTCACTTTAAAGTCGATTCCCACGGTCGACACGAAGGCCGAGGTGAAGGAATCGTCCGCATAACGGAAGAGAAAAGAGGTTTTACCGACCGACGAGTTGCCGATTATTAAAAGTTTGAACATGTAATCGAAGTTCTGATCCGCGGCATCCTTCTGCCACTTTGGATCTTGGCTCGCCATCTGGGAAGAATAAAAAAATAAATAAATAAATACATATATATATATATATATTACAAGTTTTTACATTACATTGTATCTATTTCACGAATTGTAAATATATATATTTTCGGTCGAATGGAAATATCTCTTTTACGTGTCACAATCATAAATATCTAATAAAATCAAAAATTTCAATTCCTGCTTATCTCTCCCCCCCCCTCTCTCTCTCTCTCTCTCTCTCTCTCTCTGAAACACGTGATAATCCTAAATAATGGGAAATAATTGTGAAACGCTTTGTTGCAATGCAACGCGTTTCGCGAACGAGTAGTAAAAGCTAAATGCAACAGATGATTCTATAATGGAATACTTGGACGAAATCTACGATCTTTCCTATCGTCGTTTTACACGTGTTCGCCGGGAAACGTGGCTATGTAACACCTAAGATAAGCTCGATATGAAACTATTCGGAATCTCCCTCTCTCTCTCTTCTTCTTTCTCTTCTTCTCTCTCTCTCTCTCTCTCTTTCTCTTTCTCTAACATCGCTATTGTTTCTCGTTCCTTTGAGCCCTTTACGACTTACAATGTATGGATGCCCTTTAAACGTACAATGCATATATATATATATATATCGATAATGATCGCTGGGTTTTCCTTATCAAAGCAGACAATGCAACGACAATAACTTTTCGATCGTAGAAATATTATTTCAAAGGAATCCAAGTATCAATTGGTTACCTCTGAGACAGTATACTTCTAATATAACACTGATATAGGATAATGTAATTAGATATGTAAGTAAATAAAGATAGGTATGCATACACGCACACATATACACGGACACATACAAAAGTAAAGATTATTAAGCTATAGAATATGTTAAGAAATTCCTTAGAGTCCAGGATCATCTGTTAATTTTTACTACGACATTATTGAAATTTCTAGCAAGAGAAAAAGAGAGAGAGGGAGAGACAGAGAGAGAGAAAGAGGGAGATAAGCCAGAAACGTCGTCTTTCTACCCACAGACGCAGATTTTTTTTAATGAGCTACCGGATAGCTTCGACAGAAAAGCTAAGAATAGAAAACGATTTTCCCTCTGGTTTACGTTCATTTCCCGAAGGAACCGTGACCCGATGCGTTTCTCTCTTTCCACGACCTCGATGCCAAAAAAAGGACCAAGGACGATCTCTCTCTCTCTCTCTCTCTCTCTCTGTCTCTCTTTCTTTCTCTCTCTCTCTCTCTCTCTCTCTCTCTCTCTCTCTCTGTCTCTGTCTCTTTCGCGCGCACTCTCTTTCCGAGAAGATCGATCGTCAGATGAAAATGTGTTGAAATTGATAAAAAAAAAAAAAAATCATCTCATTTAAATATAATCAATTTCATCTCTCTCATCTGAGATGATCTAAACTTTATGACATAAGTATATTCGTATGTCATAAGAAGAAAGTATAAAAAATGCGAATAAATAAAGATAACACTGATTATATATTAAAATTAAATTTGAAATGGAAAAAGATGAAACTTAAATACATAAAAATATATAGATAGATATATAGATTAATGGATGATAAATATTAAGATTGATTAATATATTAATATATTAATATATTAATAGATAAATAGACAAGGATATCATGGTACCGGACGTTGGTTCGGCGAAGTAATCTCGACAATGGATATCATTCGGGCCATACGCGTACGTAAAACCAAAACGGAGTCCTTAATGGGTGATGCTTTGGACGACGAGCCCTTCTGATGCCCTTTGACCATTACCACTCTCCACCAGCACCAATACCAATACCACAATCACCACTTTTCACAATGTTTCTTCTCCTTTCTTTTTCTTATTTTTCTTTTCTACTTTTTACTCTCTCTCTCTCTCTCTCACTCCTTCTTTTTTTTTATTTTTCTTTTATTTTTTTCTTTTTCAACGACGGTCTATCATGCGAATAAATCCCAATGTAGGGAAAAATTTTTCGAGCTCGACAGATCCAAGACAAATACGTATCATCACGCCCTTATTCTCTCTCTCTCTCTCTCTCTCTCTCTCTCTCTCTCTTTGTTTTTTCTTCTTTATTTTACTTTTATTTTCTTCTCTTTTATTTTGCTTCAATGCTCCATCTTCACAAATCCGTGAATATATATATATATATATATATGTATGTATATATCTATATATGTATATATATATATATTAAGTAATGTAGACTTTTATGTATATTTATATATGTATATAACAATAGACATGTTTTCGAGCTCACGACGACGTGGCGACTTCTGCGGTTTTCTTGTCCCCCGCCGTTTGTTTCGACCACGGATCTTTTTGTAACAAGACGACATCGTTCATTCGTTCGTTCGTTCCTGCATAGAACAACATACTTGGTAAATACGTACAAGCCTTTATTTTCCGCTACTCTTTATGTCACATGTTATCCATCGTATTTCTACGTATACATTGGTGTTCCATTTCCTCTCTTTTTTTCTTTTCTCTTTTTTTCTTTTTCTCTTTTCCTTTTCCATTTTCTTTTAGTCCGACCAATCGTTACAATTCCTTTAGATTTCTCTTAATGGGATAATTTTCTATTCTATTCCATGTCATTTTGATTTAAGATTGTTACACAAATAAATAATTAATTCCTTTTGTTTTGTTGGAAAAAAAAAAGTAATAACCATAATATATATGTACATATAATATATATATATATATATATATATATATATATATATATATATATACGTGAGCATGTAGGAGTATTTATGCGTTAGAACGGTCAAGTATACCCAATGACCCAGTTTCGCGTAATCTTTCGCAAGGAAAATTCATTCATACGCTATCGTTGACCACGACCATTTCTTTGATGACGTTTAACATTGCTATTTCTCATTCTTCTGTTCGTATACTAGACCAGAATCGAAACGTGTTTTACGATAAGAATGCGTGTATATATATGTGTATGCATTTATCTAAAGACACATAGGCGTCAGTGTGAATACGTAAATTTTACATGCAACACTCGTATAAATTATATCAACGATACCTTACTTACTCGAACGATTAGAAATAATGAACTAAAGGAACAAATGACAATTAATATTAGAAAGGAACGATTAATTTTGTAATAATGAATACGGTTTCGTTATGTCGAGTTCGAGGAATTTTCAAAAAAAAGAAAAAAAAAAAAAAGAGAGAAAAAAAAAAGAAAAAGAAAGAAAAAGAACAAAATAAAAAATAAGGCAAGAAAGAACAATATAAAAAACAATAAAAAATTTGAGTAGTAAATATCGTAAATATATATATATATATTTATACGTATATGTATACGTATATACGTAGTTGCATAAGTTTCGAGTTAATAGGAAAATTTTTCGAAGTAATAAAACTACATCGATTTATCATTTCGAATTGACACTTGTGCAGACGTTCTTAGAAAGACTTGTGCTTTAAAGAAGTGAAATTAAATGAAGGAAGCTTTAGTAGAGAATAAGAAATAATAGTACATTATACGAGATCTCTTTAAATTGCCAATTACGATTGCCTTGATAAAATGGCGTTGGTTATATCCTATGTTTCGCTTTATTGATCCATTAGCTTTTGACGTTTCGATTGAACCTCTCTTTAGAAGAAAAAAAGCATCTTTTCTTCTCTTTCTCTCTCTCTCTCTCTCTCTGTCGCTCTCTTTCTTGAATGGCAAGAGAACAATTCGTCGTCTGAGATAGCCGATGTCGGCGATCACGATCACTATAAATAAACGATCGCAGAAGGGGTTGAACAGACGATGGACAAGTTTTTAGATCAGTGGAAGGGATTTTATCGATCGTACTATACTCGAACGACAGTAAAGTTACTCCAGATACGTTCAAGATTCTTCTTTGACTATAGACATCCTTATTCATTTCATCTTCGAATTTTAATATATCTAATATTTGTTAACGTTACAGAAAAAAAAAAAGAAAAAGAAATAACCATTTTTTAATTTTTTTTTTTTATTGACACAAAAAATAATTGAATTTATTATTTAATCCGTCTATGATTAATATCGTAAGATGAGTTTAATCAATCGCGATAGAATTCAATTTTCTATTATTTGATCATTGGATTATATTAAGCGTAAATATTTTTCGACGAGATATATATATATATATATATATATATATATAATGGAATTTTTTTTTATTTATTCGGATGAAAGAAAGGTAGAGTCCATGGTAAGGTTCGTTCGCGCAAACAGGATCTCTCGTAGGTTAAAATGGAACGATCGTAGAAACCAGGACAAGGTCCATGATAATGATATCATCTGTTCGTATCATATATTTTGACGTACGTATACGTAATTATAATAACCTTTTTCAATGTTCATTCTTATATTAACGATAATATTAATAAAACATATGTATACGTATACGTGTGTACGATATATATCCATATATTATATAATCTTTGATATTGATATGATATAATTTCTTCTTTTTTTTCTTTTTTAATTTTTTATATCATTCCTATTTAAGCTTCCTTCATCAAAGAAGTAATATCGTGATCCAATTTTCTAAGTTCAAAACTTTCTTGAAACTAACGTAATTTCTTCTATCACCGTAATAAAGAGAGAAAGAGAGATAGAGATAGACAGAGAAAGAGAGAGAGAGAGAGAGAGAGAGAGAGAGTGAGAAGTTTTTTTTTTCTTTTTTATTAACACTCCAACATAGAAACGTTATCGTCAAACGTTATCTTCATTCGCGTACGAGTTAATTAAAATTTTACTTAACCGCAACTATGCATTCCGTCCGAAATATTAAATAAATAATAATGTTAAACGTGTAAATGTATTCGAACGTAAATATGTAACCAAAATATTTCTTCAAGAAATTCTTTCAACCTTTTTCTCATTATAAAAAAAATATATACGGGAGACTGTATATATTTACATTATATATAATATGAATGCATATAAGTTAGCAGAAATTGTTCAACTGTTGATGAGAGAATTATACGAGAATTATAGGAGTATACTTTTAATTAAAGAGATATTCGAGGCAAAGATATAAACGTCGTTTTAACGTTCAATAAAAAGATCAAATGATAAATTTTAAAGACCATACTTTCGACAATATTATCGAGACTTAGTAGATTCTCAAAGATCGTTTAAATCTTTCGGAAAGATTTAATCGAAGAAATCGAACGATTAGACGTTTTTACATTTCTCTTTGACATTTTTTTCTTTTTATCACAATCAATATCGAAGGATAACATTGAAACATTTTCGAATGGATCCATCGTTACTTCTCCAAGAATGCCATAATTATACGTATCTACATAGATAGATACATGTGTATGGATATGTATCTATACATATATACATATATAAATATATATATACACACACACAGATATGTCCGTTATCAAGCTCGTTGATTCCTAACGGGTAGGAAGGTATAAAATATTTTTGGAAGATCGATTCTCATCCCCCTGCCCGGTCCGTACCACCCATACGGTTTCGATTTCAGTAGTCCGTGGAAGCACCGGCGAAAGATGGAGCCTCCGTATAGGTTGGAGCGTGACACCTAATCTCAGTTTGGTAGGGCAAGAGAAAAATAATATATATGAAATATATATATATATATATATATATATATATATATATATATATATGTATGTATATGTATATGTATATACATGTAGATTATAGATTTGAGAGAGATTGATGTAATAAGATTTCAAAAAAAGAAAATTAACAGTTTTACCATTAACATTTTCAATTCTACATTAATCGATAAGATTATTCAACAGAGATGATAAATCCATCTTATCTAATATATTTCATTCGTCTAAGAAATTTCTCCATATAATGTAATGGACAATCCTTTCGTTTCCCCGACAAATTCACGAGCATTAACGATCGATCAGCTGATGGCAACTAAGTTCGTCGAGCCCCGAGAGCGCGATGGCGACATTGTTAAAAGTGAAACGAGAAGAATGAAAGGAGGAACGGACGAAGGAGAAAGGAAAAGGGAAGTAAAAAGAGGGAGAAAGAAATTATACGGAGTTATAATTACAAGGGCAACCTTCCTGGCTGATTACAGAAAGCAGGCCAACAGGAAATGGACCTTATCGTGTCTTGGGCCTTCTCCCTTTGACAGTCACGATTACTAGCAATGGCTTAAGAAAATAGAAAAAGAATAAAATACGTAAATATAACGTAATTACAATCGAATGATTCGAATCGTTCAAAGAAGATCATCTTTTCCAACTCGTTTATCGCCCTCTCTTGTACTGTTTCTACTTCTCTCTTTCTCTCTCTCTCTCTCTTTCTTTTTCACACACACACACATACACACACTCTTTTGCTCTCTCTCTCTCTCTCTCTCTTTCTATCTATCTAGCTCTCTCTACCTCATCCGTACTGTTACTCTAGCAAGTAACAAACATGGACGCCACGTAGGAAACGGAAAGAGATGAAGGAAAAGAAAAACACAGGGTCATTTTTTCTCTGATCGAATGAACGAACGAACGAACGAACGAACGAACGAATGAACGAACATACCCGCAGCTTTTATCGTCCCTGGTAATAAGAGAGAACAAATAGGGAAATGACGAAAGAGAAGAGAAAGGGAGAGAAAGAGAGAAAGAGAAAGAGAAAGAGAAAGAGACATACAGACAGACAGACAGACAGATAGACAGACAGATAGAAAGATAGAAAGAGAAGGGGAAGATAGAGATAAAAAGAGAAAGAGAGAGAAGGGAGTAAGAGAGACAGATAGAGAGAGAGAGAGAGAGAGAGAGAGAGAGACAGAGAGAGAGAGAGAGAGAGAGAGAGAGAGAACGAGGGAAATCAATAAGCACGCCTATCGACAAGCCTTTCCTTCAAACACGAAATAAGTAATTTCGATAGCAAAACTCTCTTTCGATTTTTCTCTCCCTCTCTCTTTCTTTCTCTCTCTCTCTCTCTCTCTCCTTCTCTCTATCTATATATCTATCTATCAATTTCTCTTTCTCTCTCTCTCTCTCTCTCTCTCTCTCTCTCTCTCTCTCTCTCTCTGTCGATTTAACTCTTTCTAAAGAAAAATAGAAGTTGTAAGTTTTCCATCGGCTCGTACCTTCTACGAAGACGATGTATCCTTGAACGACACGGGGTTGCTGCTCTGACGTCAAGGATCCAACACAGGCTACCGTTTGCACTTTGTTTAATCACTCTATTAAGAGAAAGACGACGAATCTCGATGGAGATCGAGATTCGATTTATCGCGATAAGAGGGAGGACCGATGTATCTTTCTTTCTTTTCTTTTGCACGCACTCTTTCTCTCCCTCTCTCTCTCTCTCTCTCTCTTGCTTTCTTACTTGCTTTCTATCTTTCTTCTTCTCCCGATTAGTTATGTCAGCTGTCTCTTTCTTTCTTTTTTGCCTTTTTCTCTCTCTCTCTCTCTCTCTCTCTCTTGCTCTCTCTCTCTCTCTCTCTCTCTCTCTCGCTCGCTCTATCTCTTTCTCTCTATCGATATGTGTGCGTGCAGCCCTTTCTTTCGCGACAATTATAAAGAGAGACTGGACTAGGACTGGCCTCGGGAAAGAGCCTCGCGCCACTATAGCCTACTATAGCTAAAATATCGACCATTTCGTCGTGGAACCCCCGCCCGTTCGCGTACCAATCCACTCGCTTTTTCGCGCCTGCGCTACCGGCAACCCGACTGGCATCAATATAACTACGAATGGTGGAGCCGCATTCCTCTTTGCTCTTCTTATACACACTTCGGGGGAAGCTCGACACTTGTTGATCCAAATACTCTTTCTCTCTCTCTCTCTCTCGTTTTGTCTTTCATTCTCCCTTTGCTTTTTCGCTCTCTCTCTCTCTCTCTCTCTCTCTCTCTCTCTCTCTCTCTCTCTCTTTCTCACTTTTTCTTAGATTTCAAATAGTAATCATAAAAATACACTTTTAGTTTTGTTCATTTTATTCTGTTTCTTTCCTCCTGATTTCTTTTTCTTTCGTTTCTTTTTTTTTTTTTTTTTTTTTTTTTTTTTTTTTTTTTAGTATTACACGACACTTCAACGCGTTACATCGTTACATGCATGCGCAATTTACGTCGTTTATAATGCACTTTTGATAGTACTTCAATCGGATTGTAAAGAGAATAATTGAAAGGTCAAAAGTCATGCATAATTATCTCGAGGATCTATTTTTGAATAATTCATGTTTTTCCGTTTAATCGTTTGGAAATCGTTCGTCATAATTGTCAATAAAAAAAAAAAAAAAAAAAACGAGCATAGATAATTTAATACGATTTGTAAGAACTCGTTTCCCATTTCAATTTACTTCAAAACTCGAAGTGTCAATGATTAGACGTAATGTAATAATCCTTATCCATCATTAGTAACAAGATTTTATCATTTCCGTCGGCAATTCGAATTGTTACAAGCTCATAGCGTTTCATTTGCATTCGACGAATGAAAAAATTAAATGGCAGTATTCAACCGCGTAACAATGTACGTGGTTTACCGATCGAGTAAAGAACTCCTCTCTGGAACAAGAATTATAGATCTAGTCGATTACCCAAGCAAGGAGTTCCATTTTATAGAAAAACTAGACCGACTATCGATTAAAAATCTAGGAAATTTCTATTGTAACTCGTGGATTCTCCCCATTATGATACCCTAGAGCCCTCTGGTATTTCTCCTATAAATCTGTTTTTTTTTTATCAGTCCATCTATTTATCATTTTTTCTTCGTCATATCAAATGAAATAGAAATCTAATACAATAAACGTTTGTTTTTCAAAAATCATCATAAGCAAGAAATATAGCACACAGAAATGTGATAAAGAATACGTAAATAAATCATCGACGAACCTGGATAAGTATAATCTTATCTGAATACTTTATGGCAATCAATAGGATTCACACCATTTACTTATTCTTAAAAT
This sequence comes from Vespa velutina, assembly GCF_912470025.1. Lineage (NCBI taxonomy): Eukaryota > Metazoa > Arthropoda > Insecta > Hymenoptera > Vespidae > Vespa > Vespa velutina. Next base: position 5,610,166 of record NC_062193.1, read on the forward strand.
GCCAAAATTTTATGGACAAGGAAGACAACTATATGAATCTAAAGAAATTTATTATATTAAAGTTAATAGTTTTATTTATAAGCTTACAATTTTAGATTTAGTTGTATGCGTAAATTATTAATAAGATTATATCAATGTAATTTTATCAGAGTTAAAAATAAAAATTAAATATTATATAAAAATTTGAGTATTTATAAATTAACCCAGTCATTCTCCCATCATACTTCCAAAATTGTCCCAATATATAACTTATGTTCTCCTGTTCGAAAAATCAAATTACGGGGAAGTGCGAAAACTTTTCCCGCAAATCTGAATTTGTATTAGGATCACATGATTCGTGAAGAAGTGGCACGCGAAAACCGTGCTACCTCCAGATAAGTTATGTTCTCCTGTTCGACAAATCAAATTACGGGAAAGCGCGAAAACTTTTCCCGCAAATCTGAATTTGTATTAGGATCACATGATGCTCGAAGAGGTGAGATGCAAAATTTTTCTCGAAAATTGAATTGAATATTGGGAAAATAGGATGTATGAGGAGATAATACAAATTAATTTACACGTAAGTATATTGACAGAAAAAGTAATCTTTATTGTAAGAATATGTTCATCACGTACATTAAAAATGTTATATATTACATTATTTTACATAGCTTGTAAGTACGCTATTAATGTAATTGCATGACTGTATAAATAATAGCTGTCGGTATGTTATTATCAGTCGGTAAGTTACCTATTGAGTACAAAAGCTTTTATATTTTAAATTTGCAATAGATTTAATTTTTTCTATACAGATAAAAATTATCATAAATTCATAATATAGAACTTTTTTATCCCTATTTTTTTCTCTTATTTTTATATCACACTATACATGATTACGCATAAACGATATTATAACAGTGTAACAGTGAATATTATAAATTTTATAATAGCTACTTCATTAATAATATTTTAAAATATTGATTTCAAATCGACTTGTTTATAATCGTCGATTTTTTTATCTACAGAATAGATAATACAAAAAATTGACTAGATTTCGAAAATACTTGCATAAGAGATAATATTCTCAATTATAATATTCGTTTATTTTTTCTATGATTATTATTTATCGAAAACTATCGTTGATACGATAATTTTTATATCTCATAAACGTAACTGTTTAAAAGCATTTACATATAAGAGAAATAAAATAATAATATTATAAATAATCTTTTTTTTTATTATATATACAATACGTGATGTTTAATTAAATTTACATTATTTCATAAAAATTAATCATGATTTGAGATTTAATGAAATATAATAATTTCGTATTCGCCAAATTGTTTGCGCCTGACAATTGTTCGTTCGTCTCTTTTTCCAATTTTTAATTGTTTACATTTTATATTTTTTTCATTCTATTACAAATATAGGCACAATGAAAAGGAACACAATATGGCACAAAATTTTCTGTAGTGAAATTGTGTATCGTTAAGATTAATTTATATGTATATATATATATACCGTAAAAATGCAGTTTTTTTTCTTTTTTTCTTTTTTTTTTTTTTAAGAGACTTTTTGATCTTTTAACATCGTTCATAAGCGAGCCAGTACGAATACAGAAATAAATTCAATGAAAATAAAAACTATTATAAAACGAACATTTACAATGATAAATTACGTTGTTAAGTTTACAAAGGTGATCTTGCATAGTTTAAGAATTACTATAATATATTAATTTCTTAAATCAATTTACTAATAAAATAAAAATGCTATATCATCAATTGTACATACATACAGTATTAATAACGAGCACATAATTTAAATAATTTGAAACAAAATGTGCTCAATTGTTTATAGTTATATAAAAGCTATCATTAAAAATACTATTATTTAAAGATGATTGAAAGAAAATATTCTGACAAGCATCAATAACAGATTTTAAATTAATAAAATGTACATTGTGCATAATATTCCTAAATCAGTCATAATACGCTCTACAATTTATTTTTTTTTTTTTTTTTTTTTTTTTTTTTTTTTTCTTTTTAAATGCATCACTTCTTTTTTCATTTATACAAAACAAACAAAGCATAACAGTCTCTCTTAAGAAAAACATAACATGCAATTTTTTAAATAAATCGATAAATACTAAAAAATATAATTTGTTAAGAAAGATAATTTTGATATTTAAAAATTATATCGTTTTAAAAATTGTTTAACATGCACATAGATTAGAATTATAACTAAGATTGTTACTTTATATAATTACTGTTTTTTTCCAAGTGTTAGATTAAGCGATCCACCTTCATCATAAATGACTAAGTATTGATTACTTTTTTTCAAGCAATACACAAAATGCTCTTGTCTGGAAACAAAATATTATATATACATATACATATACATATATATATATATATATATATATATATATATATATAAAATTTTTAATTTTAAGTTAAAGATATTCCTTGAATCCATGAGCTAAGATCACTAGTACTTTCACAACTAAGACTTATATGATTTTGTTCACTTCTTCTTGATTCGAGTAACAATTGAGCTGCAGTACGGCCTGTTAAATATGCACCATGTACAGTACTGTAAAACGAAGAATGTGTGTGCTCGCCAGCAAATGTTATCATAATTTTGGAAGGCTGATCTTGCAGTATCAATGGTTCAGCTAAATTCTTGATATCTACTTGACTTGCACCAACGGCCATAGATGTATAAGAACCACATGTAAATGGCTGAGAATTCCAAGTAGTACGTAAGCAATGCTTTGGAGCTGGTACAAATGGATCGTTTAAAAATCGCCTTAAAATTGATGTGCATACTTCTGATACCTCGGTTGTACTTAATTGTTCCATATATTCTGCAGCCTTTCCTGATATCCAACCAAGAAGAAGTGTATCTGATATTTTAATAAAAGAATATATTTTTCTAAACCATGTTTTACTTAAATCTTGTCTGTCGTCTTCTGACAATCCTCTATCGTCCCAAAGAAGCATAACTTCAGATATTCCTGGATTTAAAAAAGGCCTTTCGTATTCTAAAAATATTTTATCTACAGTACCAAACATAAGTCTATTTATTGCTTGGAGTTTATTATCTGGTAAGGGCGGCTCAAAAATATCATTAGCCTTTTTTTTAAGAACTCCTAAAGGCAATGTACATATTATATGTTCTGCAGTTATCATTTTTCCATTTTCACATTGAATTTCTATAACCTTATTTCTACTAGAGTTATTTGTTGCTACATCAGATGTTTCATTCTCACATTCCTGTTTTTGCCATCTGTAATTATGATTAGCATATAAACATACTTTATTTTTTTATCAACAACTTCATTGAGATTATTGCATAAGAGTAAACACAAATATTAAATTAGAAAAAGATCATTTAAAAAAAAAAGCATATAATATGAAATCATTACAAAACCAATATCCATAATGTTCTTTAAAAAAAATATATATATATAACTTTTATATTTAAAATAAAATATAAAGAATTAATAAGTATAATAAAACTAAAGTTTTAAATTGCTTTCTTGTTTAAAAAAAAGAAAAAGACATTTTAAAATCGACTAAAGCTCTATTAAAAATAAATATTTGTAAAAACTATGAAATATTTGAGTATTAAAAATACACATATTAATGTAGAAGAGGGATCTAATAATTTACCTAATTTTAGTAACAACGTGTTTAGTAAGTATACAGTTCTTTGGTATATGTTTTGTAATTGGCTCCAATATTGCACTATATCCATTTCGAAGACGGATATTTCCACCTTGTAGTTCAGCGTAAGATCCCATTTCCATAAGATCGACCTCTTCCATATTATCACAGCCAGTAATACAAGTTTCTCTCTTAAGCAAACAATCAAAAAGTAACTGTCTTATTCTTCTTTGTTCAACTGGTAAAGATGACAAATATATATCAGTTTCAAGCGCCACATGTGCTCCAACACTATTTATACCATCTGGTGGATTATAAGCACTTAAGAAATATTCTTCACAACGTCTTAAAAAACACACATAGGCTTCATAGATTTCTTGTAAAACTGGAAATGGTAATTGTTTTCCATCTTCCATAGCAGCTATAACTCTATGTGGTTTGGGTATATTTATGATATCTATCAATCCATTTGCCATTGCTAATTCAAAAAGAGGATTTCCCAAAACTCCATGAATCCAGTTTGCTCCAAGTTCAATTTTTTCATTTCCTAAATTAAAACAATACAAAAATAATATAAATATGAGGAGACTAAAAATCAAAGAATTTATTATGCCTGGAAATATATTCAAAAGTATTCATTGTAATGTTGTTTTATAAGCATATATATATATATATATATGTATATTACCAATAAGATCTCTATAACAATAGTAATATGCTATCACAAATGCAATGCAAATTATTTAATAAGAAAGAAAAACAATATATTTTATCCGGTATGAAATGATATAATCAAATGAAACATTTATACTTATTATGAATGATAATTTGACTTATGAAATTGTAAGAATCAATATTCAAAATTAGTTCAAATATCAAATTTATACAGAAGTAAAAGACTTTATTGATTGTCAACGTACGTTAAGATAGAGGTTAATTCAACCATACCAATTTGTGTTGCTATAATTCGGCCACCTATACGTCCTCTTGCTTCAACAATAAGAAAATCTGTTTCACTATTTTTAAGTAAATGATTTGCGGCAGACAATCCGGCCATGCCCGCTCCGATGATCAAAATTTTACACGAGACATGACTATCCACTGGCTGGTCCGTGAGTTCCGCCATGTTCAATGCATTGTAACTAACAATAACTATAGTCTATAAGAATTATGTAGGATATTATAACGCGGCCATTGATTACAATTTCTTAAGATAGATTTTGATATTACAATAATTCAAAAAAATCTATAAAAATTTTTAAAACGTATGACCGATTAAAAGAGAAATAAAAAAATAATTTATTTATAGTCAAAATTAATCGATATTATTATGTTTCTATATAATTTATATACACACACACACACACACACACACACACACACATATATATATATGTGTATGTGTTTTATATTTTAATCAATTCAAAATGTCTTTGTATTTTTTTGTTTTCCTTTTTTTTTACCACTTTTATTACAACTTATAATATTTATTTTTATGTACATAATTCAACTCTCCTTCCCACTTTTATTTTTTATCTTTCAACAAATTATTACGTACATAATCAATTAAATATTTCTAATCAATATCTATAAATAAATCAATAACAATATAATATCAATAATAACTATATTTGTTATTTGTTTATTGCTTTCTGATAATGCACTTTACAACACACTTTCATGTATTTTATACCGTATATTAAAGTTTTCAGTTGAACAGGAGCAAGAATAAAATTAGCAGGATTAATGTACGATTTATTTCAATATTATACACTCTTCAATTTCATATACCTTTAATCTTGGTTTTGTAAAAAAAAGTATTCCTTAAACTATCTTCAGTCCAGCAATGGAATTTTCCAAAGACTACAAAATAAAAGAGAATACAATTGTTATTCTTATAAATAATAATTTATAAATAATCAGGCAAAAAAGCAACATTAAAATTATTATATAAATATGTTGTTATTTTTATATATTTAATACTTGAAATATTATATGATACCTTCAAATCCCAAATGACCAATTGGCCATCTAGGCTACTTGTACTAAATTCATTATCCGATACTTGACGAACACAGTTAATTGTATTTTGATGAATGCTATCTAATGCATTGTCATTGGAATCATTTCGTGCTTGACGATCTAAGGATTGGAATTTTCTCATGGCAGACAATCCAGCGGTTTCTTTTTTTTGCATGTTATCTAATTTTGATACAAAGTAAATCTGTCCATTGTCATCCACAGAATATAACATGGGCATACAACTGTGTCCCTAAGGAAAAAATGTATCATTTCTAATCTGTGTTATTATAATATAATGTTGTTCACATTTTTGTTTTGACTGGATTACCGTGGCCACAATGGAATTGGGACCCACCCAAATGCAGCTTAAAAATGGTAAATGTTCGGTATAAAGCCTATAAACTACATTGCCCCTTGTAGCGTCTGCGACGCATATAGACGAATTATGTGCTACCCAGCAAATTTTATTGCCACATTGGCTAAATGCAACCGAATGTATCCAACCACCTAACAAAAATGCAACATCTATGTAAAAGCAACAAGTATTTTAAGTTAGTTATCAATAATTCTTTTAGCAGAAATACCTCCATTATTTGTATTAGGGAATTCAGCAAGTAATGTGCCCAATGTATTACTTGTTCCCCAAGCACACGTTCCTGGTGCATCTTCCATATCACTAATAAAAGCACTGAATACTCGAACTTTATAATCTGTTGATCCAGCAACCAAAACTTTATTATCTGGATGCCAATCAACTGTTGTTACCGTTGATCTTAAAGGACGCTTTATGTGTTTACAAAGCCACCAATTATTTTCTGATACAAAGTAACAAACTGCTATTACCCTGCCTCCAGAACCAACAGCAAATTTATTTTCTGTAAGAAGAAGAAGATTTATCACAAAAGTAGATAAAAAAATCTGTTACCTTTAGAGATAGACAATTGTTAACATAATAATATACCTAAAGGAGACCACTTTACACACGTGGCAGCCCGATTTATTCTTAATAAAACCCATGCAGGATTCCACTTTCCATCTTTTCCTTGTGTCCAAACGTATGCATTTTTATCTGCTGAACAGGTAACAATACGATTAGTACGAGGTGCCCAATCTACGCCCATAATATGCATATCGTGTTCTTGTAATGTATCAAGTAATTTCCATCCCGAAGAGGAATGCTTGTAAATTTGAATTTCATTATTATTTGGACATACTGCTACTTCTGTAAAAAAAAATAATTTAATAGTGATCTAATCTATATCTAAAGTATTATCTAGACATACCTGTTCTGTCTTTGTTCCAAGCATGATAACTTATAACATCAACACCCAGATTATGCACCACTGTCATTTTTTTCTAATACTATATATGTATATATATATATATTTATCTATATATAAGTTGATATAAGTAATAAATATAATATAATACAATATATCCGTACAATTTAAGGAAAAACGTCAGCGGGGTGCGGTCAATACTAAAATGACGATGATTCAATTTTTATAAGACATTATTTCTAGGATATTACAAATCTATCTATATAGATAATGGCAAAATGAAATTTTGTTTTTCCCATGCACGAACACAATATATGAATTTCTTCTCAATATAAAAAAAAACTTATCATAAACAGCCGTCAACCTCCTTTCCTTTTCTAAGGATGATACAGAAATCTTCAGAATAGTTTCCGACAGTACTGCCAATCTAAGAAGTCGTAATAACCTATAAATATACTAGTTGAATATTAACCTATGTAAGACATAAATGTATAACATTGTACGTATATACGCGAGCAATAAAGAAAATACTTTTTTCTAATAAAATATGCATAAAAAGAAGATACATTTTCTATAGTAAATTTATTAAAAATTGAAAAAAAATTATGAATTGAAAAAAGAATTCTTTAATTTACAAGGCCCCGGAGGGATTCGAACCCTCGATCTCCTGTTTACTAGACAGGCGCTTTAACCAACTAAGCCACGGCGCCGATGGTGCCTACGATGTACTAATAATAATAATTAACATATTTTTAATTGTTTGTTTTTTTTATTATATATTATTATTTTATATTTTATTTATATATAACTATGTATCGTACATAAGTCTATTATGAAAATGATAAAAACATTTAAAATATTCATTTCATTGTTAACATTAATTGTTTATAAAAATATACATAAATGAATCGAACTCGAGTGAAATCACTATAAGTAGGAAAAATAAATACGTAGGACAAATAAATAAATTTTTTCGTAAAAACTAAATTTAATTTTTTTTTAAATTATTTTCTATTTTTACGAAGTAGATATAAAAAAAAAATTAACAACGTTATTCATGGAGGCGCCGGGCATCGATCCCGGTACCTCTCGCATGCTAAGCGAGCGCTCTACCATCTGAGCTACGCCCCCATTTTGATTCTTAATGATACAATATAGCTTAAATACTGTATTTTTTTAATACCACAAACAACTGTTTAAACAAACGACAAATGAATGATTTCTTTTTCAATATTTATTTGAAGTAATTTATTTGAAGTAAAATTATTCAGCTCTTAACAATATATTATTTATATTACAACTACATTATTAATTTGTTAAATAAATATATATATTTAAACTTGATTGTTCCTGTATTGCATGTTTTATGTTTATACGTGTGTATATGTGTGTTGCGTATATGTAAACGATTTTTTAATATTTGACGTTATGCGGTATTATGTAAGTATTATAATTCACCGTATGTTTAAATAAAAAAAAATAAGAATCAATTTATTAGTAATTAGTAATCGTTTTTCAAAATTTATACTCTTTTTTTAATTTGCTTTAAATAAACTTTGCTATATGCATTCAGGTGGCCAGGAAAAAAAATTAAGCGAGCAGGAAGTTGAATAAGAGAATGAAATTTGAATAAAAATTATATATGTCGTATTTTTTTAAATCTATTAGCGTATATTTGAAGATACTTCTATTATATCTCTATTGTTTAGCTCTATATTGTATGTTGTATCGTATGTATGTATATATTTTTTTTTTTCCATTTTATATATATTCATTTATGATAATATTATAGGTCTCCTTCTTATGGATATTTTATTTTTATTCAGAATGAAACTCTTGATGTCTAACATACATGAATGATTCTGATGGAACGTATGTATATATGTAGACCTATTCGTATTGCTTTTTCGTAAATAAAACTGATTTGAATAAATAGAATCGTATAGTAGACTATTTGATTTAATCTTCTTTGAATTAATTTGAATGGATCTCTTATTAGTTTTTTTAGTATGAATATATCAACTATATTAACTTTTTCATACATATACATATATAAATATATATATATATTTTTTTTTTAGATCACTGATTTAGATACTTTTGTATATATTTTATAATAATTCGATTATATTTCGATTTTTAAAAACCTTTAAACAGTTTCTGTCGGCAAAATATTGAGAAATTCGTAAAGGATATTTCTTTTTTAGATTAAACTAAAACTAAATTTTGTTCCTTATTAAATTTTGAATAATATTTATCTATATATATTTATTTATCACAGTAAGAATTTCCTTATCTTATTTGTATCGTTATCGATAAAGTATAAATAATTCATGTGTAATAAATATGTTAAAAATATTTACATTTTTCCTCGTAAAATTATGAAAAATGATATATATGATATTAGAAACTGCTGTCGGACCAGATCAAAATAGTTATATTAAAATTTTAAATAAGTATTTGAAATAATGAATGGAACATTATAATAAATTATTATTACGTAATGTAAGTGATCGACATCAATTAATAAAAAAACAGTTAGTACTTTAATTAAAATATTTTAAAATATAATAATTTGTCAGTATTTCAAATAGATGATCGGTATTTATAATAAATCCAAACGCTATCATAATACTTAATTATTTATACTGACCAATTATATTATGTACATGTATTTCATTATAAATACTAATCAAAATATCACTCAAATAAATAGAATTTATATATTAAATATACTATGATAAATGATGTATTAAAACGTTATACAATTATTTATAATATGCATACATATATTAGATAACATTATTAAATCATTCTTGTACATTGTAATTCGCGTTTCAATAAATTATGAAAATTTTTTTTCTAATTTATACAATTACAAGTCGGACTTGTAATAATCAGAAAAAAGGATTGATCTGAAAACTTTTCGAAAAGGATTAATTGATTTTTAAAATTATCCAAAAACTTTTGACCGATTTATAAAAATTTTGGTTCACCCTGTAGAATTGAAATAAATGACTATCCGATATTATTTGTAGATAATATATTATGATTCAAATACAAAATTAATTGATTAAACTGAAATCAAACTTTTTTCCTTATCGAATGAGTAATATTTACCTATATGAGTAATATTTATTTATCTAAGTAAATATTTCCTTTTTTTTTATTTTTATCATTATCGGTAAAGTATAAATGATTCATATGTGATAAAAAATAGAAATAAATAAATTAAATATGTATTTTAAATGGCTCGTTGGTTTTTCTTTTTTTGTTGTTTTTAAAAGTAAGTTTATTAGACACAGCCCTATATTAGGTACACAAGTATAATCTCACTTAGAAAACTTTTTACATTATTTTATTATAAATACAGATATAAATTATCTGTAGATAAACCTCATAACACTCAATACAATAGAATTTTAATTAATATTATAACTGTGAATATAATATTCATCAAACAATCAGATATATATGTGAATAAAATAAAAAATAGTGACTATAAAATAAATTTTTACCAACTCTAGCAATTATGCTAACTAATCTACAGGGGAGGAGGGGGAGGGGGTATATTTCCAATGGGAACATATATACATTATGTACAATTAAACTATACGTTATAAGTCTCTATCAAACTTTTATGTGTTTCTTTTTAAAGTAGCAGATATATTCTATCTTGTATTATGAATACTATTAATCTGTCATGAGTATTTAGTACTATTTAAATCTAGTTCTTCGGCGCAGATCGTCCATGTATTTAACATCTTTTTTATAGCTAGTAGTATTTTTTACATAGTCTGTTAGTATCCTTTACATCTCTATTTAGTAGTGTTTTCGAGAAAATGTGATTCTCTTGAATATCTTCAGCATGGTTACTATTAATTTGTTTTCTTGTTGAGTATCTGCGGCGGTGATTAGTGGAAGATTATTGTGGTCTTAGATTAGACCATGTTTCTCACAATAAATAACTAGTTCCGGTGGAATGTAGCCTGTATTTAGTTTACTAAAAATTGAAATGGTCTCATTTTTAATTCTTCTTTTATAATTAGATTCAGCGGTTATGTGCGTCCTTAGGCATGATCTCAAGCAAGATCTCTCAAATCTTCTTATTTTTTCGATTATTATTAGATCTGTATTCCATAATACAAGAGCTGCGTAAATTAGAATAGCTCTCATCAGTAGTCCATAGCATATTATTTTGGCTTTAGCAAAGTTTTTATTGTAAAATATTCTCGAGTTCAGCTTGAAAACTTTTTTTGCTTTGTCTAATTGAAACGAATAGTGTTTGTTCGGTCTTAGCTGATGATCTAGATAAACTCCCAAATATTTCACGATGCGTTTCTTTGGTATCTCATTCGTTGGTGTGGATATCTATCGTTATTAATTTTATACAACTATTTTTTTAACAGCCGATTATTTAATTTGTTTAATAGGTCTTCTGAAAAAAATTACTTCGCTTTTGCGAATTTTTTGATTTTTATAATAACTATAAGTTTTTGTAATAACTATTTATATCATTCATAACTCCCTGCAATGTGTCTCTGATTTTATCTATATCCATATCTACTTTATAGATTATTAAATCTACTTTATAGATTATTAAAACGTAAGCGATTGAGTGTAATTTATCAGAGTTATTCATGCCAAACTTGTTGATTAGTTCACTATTGAATATGTTAAAAAGGATTAGTAATGTGACAATTCCTTGCTGTAACCCTTCTGTTATTTTAAAGGACTTCGAGACTTCTGTTATTTTAAAGGACTGAGAGATTGGTGCCGTCCCACGTGCGAAATGTCTTCCCCTCAATCATGTTAGCAATCAGTAGAGTTAAATCCACTGGAAATTGATAATCGTCTAGTTTATGTATCAGTCCGTTTTTCCATATGGAGTCGAATGCTTTTTCCAAGTCCAACAGTACAGCACCGATGGTGTTTTACATTTTATGTAACATTATTATAACATTCCTTATGTAAATAATTGTTCAGGTCTGAGGTTAATTTGTGTATAGCGTGTGTAGTGGATAAATTAGATTTAAATCCAAATTGATTATTCGGAATGATTTTATGAGCATTAATGTGATCCATGATGTTTTTATTTATAATTTTTTCGAAAATTTTACTTATATTCATTGTATCAGACTGATATCTCTTTGGTTCTTCTGAATTTGTTCCTTTTTTCAAAATCGGTAGAACTTTTGCTTGTTCTTATCTGTTTGGATAATATGCATGTTTCATAGCATTATTGAAAATAATTGTGTATTCGATAATTATTGATTTTGGTAAATTTTTGATGACTATTGATGGGATTTTGTCAAGGCCATAAGAAATTTTATTTTGTAAATTCCTTATAATTGGTCCGACTTCGGTGTACGAGATGAAATATTTTATTTCATTCTTGTTTTGTAGCGAATCATGTGCTGGGAATTAATCAGAGAAAGTCATAAAGATGGATTTGGTATTTCTCATTCTACGACGAATATCTTGGTACTTTTGAGCAGTATCATCTGCTTTATTTTTAATTTTAATTTTTTAATTCTAATTTTAATTTTATTTTTAATTTTAATTTTAATTTTAATTTTAATTTTAATTTTTAGTGATGGTGTTTCCATTCGTGTATCTTGACGAATTGATTCTTTCCAGGTACATGCCCATGACATCCAATTTTATCATTGGATCGGTGATATATATTTCATTTTCATAGACTAATTGCGGCATTATTCTACCAATCTCTTGATTGAATTCCTTTTTGTTTAAATCCAATAGGAAATTTTCAATACTGGTGTGTTTTTATGGTCTTAAATATTTGTTGATGGCAGGAAAAAATTCGTTTGCTTCTCTGTAATTTATGTTTTTGGCTATTGATGATCAATATGATGTAACAGATTTTGATGTATCTATTTATAGTCATTTATTAATTGCTTTAATTGTTCTTTTAATACGATATATTTCCTGTTTGCTATGGTTATATGGGCTTCGGTATCTAATGAAGTGTAGTCTTGTTATTAAAGAGAACTTTGTTATTAAAGAGAACTTTGTGTAATTTCTTGATATTGTTGCTAACGTATTTTTGGTAATAGTCATTTTTATTTGCTTAATTTTTAGGTATGATTTCCCTAATGGATTTGTTAATTATTTGTTCGAGACTTAATAATGCTTTCATATATTTCTTTTATTGAGAGATTTCTATTTATGGGCAGCTGGTTCTTATTCTGTATTTTCGAGTCAAACTCTTTAGCAAACTTGCGCCAGTTCGCTCTTTTGAAGTTGTAGGTGGTTGGTCTGGGTGGTGCCAGTGATATGCCTTGGAAAAGCGTATCGTTTGTAGTCTTATCTCCCCAAAATATGTTTTTTGCATTTAAGTTTCTCGCAATGATGTAGTATAGTTCGTTGTCATCTAATCTGAAGTCTCTAAATAATTCATCTAGTTCCGTTATAAATGTATTTTTTGTTGATTGTGTTGCATATATGTTGAATATGCAACACAATTATTACCAATATTTTCACAGCTATGTATTGGCTGCGTGATGTTAATATATTTTATGTTATCGTTTATTACTATTGCTGTACCACCACCTTTGGAATTTATTGCTCTATCCGATCTGATCATAATTGTTAAATTTTAATTTATGCTTTTTAATATTAAGTTTAGTTTCTAATATCATTACAATATCATATCTATACTCATCTAAGTATTTTTGTAGATCTAATTGTCTTTTTCGACTGTAAAATTTTCGAGCAAAGTGAGTACACATTTACAGCGGACAATTTCAGTATGTTATTTATTTTTGTATTTGCCCTTATACTACCTGCCATTGTGACATGTAGTCGATTCTCATTGCGTTTTGAATAATTTTGTTATTCAATTCTATGAGTTGCTCTTTAATTTTTTTCAAACTATCCTTAAACATAGCTAATATTTGATTTATGCTATTGTAATTGTTATTGTTATTGACATTATTTTCATGATGCTGAATTGTATTACGATGACTGTTCTGGTGCATTGCCTGAGGTGTGTTATTGACTGGTCTCTGGTTGTTGTATTCTGTTATACTTTTTTTTTTTTGGTCATCACTATGTTTACGTATGATATATTTGGGTTGATGAATTTATTAATTTTATTGAGTTTGTCCGTTACTATTTTATCTTTGTTTTCTTTTTCCTTCTTCTTCAGGTCAGCTATCATTTTCATATATGGGCATCCTAGATACGACGCTGGATGTCCGTTTTGACCGCAATTTGCGCATTTCAGCTTCTCTCTTTCTACTGAATTGATTAAATTACACTTTCCCTGTTCGTAGGGTTGGGCACATTTTACGCATCTGTACTCCATATTGCAATTAGCGCTGGCATGACCTACACTTCGGCAATTTTTGCAGTGGAAAATTTTAAGTCTTTTTAATTTCTCCCATCTTACTCTTTGTTTGAACAATATGTTATTTTTTAGGAGTTTCTATGGGTTACTGTTACTATCTATTTGTACTATGCAGTGATATCTATGTTTTGCCTATCGAAAATTAGTTCACTGACTTTCGTTATGTTGATATTACTTACGCTTAGGGCGTTTAGTGCTGTTGTAACATCGGGAACGTCGAAACCACCTCTTATACCTTTTAACACGAAGGTCTTGCATTTAATATACTTTGATGTAAATGTGTGGAATTTGTGATTTTTGTCTTTCAGTGTAGCTATGCACTTGTTGTGTGTATCGTTATCCCTTGTTATTAGTCTAATCATATCTATATCTAGTTGTTTTAATAAGAAAGCTACCTCGTTAATATTGCTATTTGTTAGTAGTATGATGATGTCCTTTAGGTTAGATTTTAAAATGTATATAATCGGCATTCGGATTTTGGAAGTTTTTTGTCTATTGTTTTTCGTTGTAGCGCTATTGGCCTTTTCAGTTTCGCCCTCTTCCGTGAAACTCATATCATCCGATAGCGACTCAAATCTATTGTCTGACTCAAAACTTGGGCCTTGATTACCGACTGAGAATTTTGGTGATGCTGTTTTTTTTTTGGTTTAAGGAAACTTTCGTTCGTATCATTTTTTTTTGTTCGCTTTTAGTCCTGTTCCTTTATTTCTTACTGTATTTAGGTTTGACTTTATTCGCGATTTATTTTCAAATGATTTGTTATAATTATTGGTGTTGAATTCTTTATCGAAATTTTTAACATTCCGTTTCAATATTTTGTATACTTCGTCATGCGAAGCACTCTTTTCTAATTTCCTTTTATAACTTGACGCCATGACTTTTTAACTTTGTTGGTTAAATGTTGGGTCGCCGGGTGGGCCCAAAATCACGTAAACATTAATATTTTGTTATACTATTTGTAAAATAACTTAGTATCAATATCAGAAAAAAGAGAAAAAAAAAAGCACTTGTTTTGCGACAACTAACACTACTTTTATATTGCACAATCCCCGCAGGGTCTTGTAATATGTATACTATTAATCGAAAAGCATCGATTAACACGTCCGTCTTATTCGAATGCTCAACAGCAACTCAATGGCTCGTTGGTTTTTTTTGTTGTTTTTAAAAGTAAGTTTATTTGTATGTCCTTTATATGGTACATGAGTATAATCTTATTTAGAAGACTTTTAACATTATTATATTATGACAATAGCTATAAGTTATCTGTAGATAAATCTCCATAGCAATCAGTAACATAGAATTTTAATTAATATTATAATAGTGAATATAAAGTTCATTAAACAGTAGTATATGTATGTGGGTAAAATAAAGAATAGTAACTATAAAAACTTGTTTACCTACTCTAGCAATCATAATTAGTTATCGTTAGATAAATCTGTATAGCAATCAATATATAAAATTTTATAATTATTATTGTAACTCTGGCTCGTTGGTCTAGGGGTATGATTCTCGCTTCGGGTGCGAGAGGTCCCGGGTTCAAATCCCGGACGAGCCCGTTGAATGTTTTTTTTTTTTCTTTTTTTAAATTTCTCATTCTATTATAATTTATTAAAGAATCCTGTTTAAATAATTATTATTCCAATTCATACGGTAATATAACGAATGTTTTTTTTATTCTTTTAATTTATTTTTTTTTTTTTTTTAACGTTTTTAGAACGACCACTTTATACAAATCCACACAAAAAATAACGGAATTAAGTATTATGATTCTCGAGAAAAAAGAAAAAAAATTGGAAGAGATTTTTCTTTTTATAAGCCTTATCTCAAACGAATCAATAATAAGAAATTTTTTGTTGATGGTATTTATATATCTCGATAAAGTCGCTTCATGTTATTAAATTTATCTTAAAAAAATTTTCACATGGAGTTAAATAATAAACACTTATTGCTTATCTCTATTCGGTATTCAATGAAGATCAAAGAAAAAAAATATGATAAAACAATTTTCTCGGATTACATTACTTGATCATTATATATTTAAAATGTTTCCACAAAATGATGTTTATTGTAAATTATTTAGAATAATAGAAAACATCAAAAATTCCTCGGTGTTAATCTCAATGGTAATGAAGCTTTTATCTATTCAAGGTTATAACGACGTAACGACAAATAAAAAAAAAAGTAGGCAAAGAAAAAGAAAAAGGAGGAAGTATACATAGTAGCAATACGTAATTTTACAACCGACCGAATTTAAAAAAAAAGATGGAAAACCGGAGGTATATAATGAGTAACCACACGTATATAATCGTTACAGTATGTCAAATTCCTTCGGAATGAGAACAATTGCATTTCAGTAATAATTATATTAATTATATTTAAAAGGGAAAAATATTTTCTGTGTTAATGGTAAGTTTATAACCGGACCAAATGTTTTCTATCGTTTTTTGTCTTTTCCTTCTATCATTTCATTATCCTCCTTCCTTTTTATTGCTAATTTTAAATCACACGGGTTATGTATGAAAGTTCATAATTTAATCGATTTCTAATTTAATTAATATATTTCGAAGTCTAAAAAAAATTCAAAAAATTTGGAAGAGTAAAAGTAATACAAATCTCGACATTAGCATAATTCTTTAAGAATTACTAATAGATATATATTTATATTAATTTTCAAATAATAAAAGAAAAAGGAACGAAAAAATGTAGAATAAAGAATTAGTACGAATGGAATTTGGTTTCAACTATAACGGGTTTTGTATACTATTAATTTTCTTAGTTCGAAAGGTGTAACAGTACTCATACTCTCTCTCTTTCTCTCTTTCTCTCTCTCTCCCTCTCTCTCTCTCTGTCTCTCTCTCTCTCTCTCTCTCTCTCTCTCTCTCTCTCTCTCTCTCTCTCTCTCTCTCTCTATCTATCTCTCTCTGTGCGTGTATGTAAATATGTGTGTATGTGAATATATGTGTGTGTGTGTGTGTTGTTACAGAGATTAGGAACTTCTACCAAATTTTTCAGAGTATCATGCATAAACACAATTTTTTCTTCATATCGATTATTTTATTATATATATATATATATATATATATATATAAAATTATGTACGAATTATCTTGTCTACTTTGTCTAATATCATTCTCTCTTTATATAACAACAACAAACGAATATCTTCATGGTCAAGCACATTCTTTCCGCTTATTTAAAACCGATTGAAGGACATAATAAAGTACCGTTATAATTATACTCTTGAAATATTTTTTGTTCGTAAAATAGGAAGGTAACGGTCTTGATACTCATGTCACGATGTATTTATTATTTTACTATTTATCAATATTATTAATAATGAACCGTGTATTTTGCCAATTGACAAATGTACATCGTCATGTATACGTAACTAATCGGAACTATTTATTTATAAAGGAAAAAATAAAAAAAAAAAAAAAAAAAAAAAAAAAAAAGAAAAAGGAGAAAGGATATTATGATAAGAATAAAATAAAATGTATTGCCGT
Organism: Vespa velutina; assembly: GCF_912470025.1. Taxonomy (NCBI): domain Eukaryota; kingdom Metazoa; phylum Arthropoda; class Insecta; order Hymenoptera; family Vespidae; genus Vespa; species Vespa velutina. Next base: position 5,627,990 of record NC_062193.1, read on the forward strand.
AACAATGTGTATAGATGAAAGTTAAATATGAAATTTTAATAATTGCATCAAGATTTTTTAAGAAATTAATAAAGAATAGGAAACGAAATTAGTCGAGGTCAAAGTTATAAATCAAACATTACATTTAATAAATTTTACGATGAATACGATAAAGTATGTAAATTTGATTTAATCAATCATCAACCATTAATCTTAATACTATGATCAAAGTATAAAAAAAAAAAAAAAAAAAAAAAAAAATAAAAAGAAATAAAAAAATAAACAAAAAATGAAAAAAAAGTAAAAAAAATAAAAAATAAAAAAAAAGAAATTAGAAAAAGGATCATTAAGGAAAGATGAAGAGACGGTACATGTTTTCACGAATGTTTTGTTATTACAGATAAATCAATATTTTAAGTAATTGGAGAGAAAGCAAGAGAAAGTTTCTTATGTGTAAGCATTTAACGTGGCAATCTTGAAAAGCCGTCATTTCTTAAAGAATCGTCCTCGGCTCGACACGTGCGCTTCGAACTTCTTCAGCGGAACAAGTGACGCTACAAGTGACGATCATCATTGACAGAAAGGTACGTATATATATATATATATATATACATATGTGTTCCAAGTATTAACAACCAAACTTTATCAATATATTCTATTTGTTTAAATAAAAAAAGAAGTATTATATAAACATAGCTTTATTAAAAAGTTACGGCAAATATAAAAATTATGTAGATAAAAATATAACGGATAATAGTTTGAAATGAAGTTATTACGATACAATTTAATAATAGACGAACGTTATTTATATTTAATCTATTTATAAAGAGCAGTGTTTACTAATCTAAGATCGGGAAAGATATTTTGTCATTAGAAGGTAATTTCTAACATTAGCATTAGTAATAAGTTGTTGGATTTCATAAATACCATAATAATCTACGTTATTTTTAATTTTGTCGTAACTATAATAAATCTATAAAGAATTTTTCTCTTATTTAAATCAATAGAATATCTATATATATATATATATATCATATATATATATATGATCAAAGTATGGCGGTTAAAACTCGAAACGCATATATATATATTATATCCTTGCTATAAAATGTATTTATTGATTTGTGTAGAGACTTTTTACGAAATCAATGTGTCGGTTATTAAATTTTTTTGAAGGGAAACAATAAGAAAAAGAAGAAGAAATTAAAAGTTTTAAAATATTCAAAACGCGATCTTGTAGTCCTTAAATCGATTAATTCTTAGTTCATTATCAATTGTCAAAATTTTAAGTGTTACATATCAAATAATCCAAATTTATCCAAGGGAAAGAAAAGAGAAGAAAAAAAGGAAAAAAAAAAAAAAAAAAGAAAAAAAGAAACGCAAGTATGGACATCAAAGATTTTCTTGAATTTGGCAAATCTACCATGGATTTTATCGTAAATTATATGGAAACATTGAGAGATAGATCTGTTTTGCCGAACGTTGAACCAGGATATCTCAGTCAAATAATACCAGAGGAAGCACCTAAAAAAGCAGAGACCTGGCAAGAAGTTTTTAAAGATATTGAAAGAGTAATTATGCCTGGGGTAAGATAAATATAATATGTATGTATTTTTCGTTCTTTAACACGTTGACACGTTGACACATTGACATACCGAAATCACATACTTTGCTCATAACGGAAAGAATTTTTATTACTTTAGACATATAATCGCAAAATAATGACAAATACGATTACATAATAGAACGTTTTAACTAAATAATCACTTTCATTATCATTTATCTCGAAGTATTCTATAATTAATGATAATGTTCAAAATTCATTAATCAATATTTTTCATTCAACTTTTACAATTATAAACATTTGAAGGACTCCGCTCACCAATGTTTCCATATGACGGTCAACGTGTTAATCCAAAATTGAGAAATATAATTTTCAAACATACGAAAAAATAACAACGTATTCGTGTTTATTGATCGCTCTCTCTTTTCTTTGCTTTCCGCTTTCACACAAAAAAAAATGATAAAAAATGATCTCATTTTTTTTTCTTTTTTTTCTTTTTTTTTTTTTTTTTCAAGATAACTCACTGGAATTCACCTAATTTCTACGCTTATTATCCTTCTTCCCAATCGTATGCGTCCATCATTGGTGAGCTCTTATGCGCCGGAATTGGTGGCGTTGGATTTTCTTGGATATGTTCGCCCGCCTTTACCGAATTAGAAGTTATAACATTGAATTGGATTGGCAAAATGTTAAATTTACCATCCGAATTCTTAAATTGCGGCAGTGGATCCGGAGGAGGTGTTATACAGGTAAAAAAAAAAAATATGCCACGATACTTTACGTCGGACTAATGTAATTTCAAATGGGTACCGTTATAAGAAATATCGTTATCTCATAAAAGATAATCAAAATAAATATTAGTCACATTAATATTAATTAGACAAATTGATTAATCGATTTAATCTTAAAATTCCATTAGTAGTTAGGTCAACATATATATAGTAAAAAAACATTTCGTTGACTTTCTCCGTTTAAAGAAAAGGAATCAAGATAATTCCTCATACGATGATCGTCGTGTTTTCTTTCTTCTAAATACGAATAATAATAGTAATATTAATAATAATAATAATAATAATAATAATAATAATAATAATAACAATAATAATAATAATAATAATAATAATAATAATAATAATAATAATAATAATAATAATAAAAAGAACGTTATCGATAGTAACAAAGAAGCACTTATATAAATAAAGAAAATAAATACAAGTGTAACGTAACTTCATATTGTAACTTCGATTTACTCGAAAAAAATTGAATGAATTAATTAAATGATATTATTTGCTCGTATAAAAATAATAGAAAAAGAAAAAGTGAATATAATTGAAAATATTGATTTAAGAGAGATTGGATAAAAAGATAAAAAAAAAAAAAAGGAAAAAAAAAAAATGTCGGGCTCGTCCGGGATTTGAACCCGGGACCTCTCGCACCCTAAGCGAGAATCATACCCCTAGACCAACGAGCCAGAGTTACAATAATAATTATAAAATTGTATATATTGATTACTACAGAAATTTATCCAACGATAACTAATAGCTATATTTTTATTAAAATAATATAAAAAATCTTCTAAATATGATTATACTTATGTACCTAATATAGGACTGCGTCAAATAAACTTATTTTTAAAAACAAAAAACAAAAAACCAACGAGCCGTTCTGTCAATTTGTTCATTATTAATGATCAGCTTTAATTTATAAATAAAACCAATCGATTAATCTTTATCAATGACTTCAATATAAATTATGTTTTCAATTATTATACATAGGGTTCCGCAAGCGAAACTACAATGATCTGTTTAATAGTGGCCAAAGATAAAAAAATCCGACGTATAAAAAGTATTCATCCAGATTGGAACGAAGACATAATTAGAGGAAAATTGGTAGCTTATAGTTCAGGTAAACATTGTTGTTCTAGTTTTCATTCAATTTTATTATAACAATTATATCAGTTATAAAAATTGATACAATTTACATTGTTACGCGTTTCAATTACGTCGTTCCAATAATCAAATTTATAATAAATAAAACGAAATATATTTTTACTTCGAACTTTCTTATTATTTAGAACAAGCGAACTCATCCATTGAAAAGGCAGGACTTTTAACTAATGTACAAATGAGATTGTTACCTACAGACGAAAATTGCAGTCTCCGTGGGGAAACATTATTACGAGCAATTAAAAAAGATTTAGAGGACGGTCTTATACCCTGTTACGTTTGCGCGACATTAGGTACTACCGGTACTTGCGCTTTTGATAATTTAGAAGAAATAGGACCAATTTGTAATCAATATGATATATGGCTTCACGTCGATGCCGCGTATGCCGGTTAGTATATCATTTATAATTATTTTCTTTGTTTAAGTGCACTTGTCATTTGATTTATTAATTAATTGACATATATGTTTCACGATGCTTAACGATTAAGTTATTGCGTTTATTTAGGTGCAGCTTTTATTTGTCCCGAATATCGATACTTAATGGCCGGTGTTCAATACGCTGATTCTTTTAACGTCAATTGTCACAAATGGATGCTCGTTAACTTTGATTGTTCAGCAATGTGGTATGTATATTGAAATTAACGAGAAAATTATATCTCGCGTCTTGATTTTTACTATTACAAAAAAAACAAAAATATTAACGAAAACATAATAGGACTAAAAAAAAAAAATTAAGCAAAACGAAAAAGAAAAAAAAAATAAAGAAGACGACAAAAAAAAAAGAACAAACTGTAAATAATAAAATAACATGTTTTAAAGGGTAAAGAATTCCAAATATCTTATTGAGTCGCTTAGCGTCGATAGAATTTATTTGGCATACGATAAAGAGGGTCTCGCTCCTGATTATAGAGTACGTTTCTTTTTGAAATATTATCTTAACTTTGTTTATAAATTTTTAACGATCTAATTAAATTATTTCTCTTTCATAGAATTGGCAAATATCATTAGGACGTCGTTTTCGTTCTCTAAAGCTTTGGTTTGTTTTACGTCTTCACGGTATAGAAGGAATGCAACGACATATAAGGCATACTATATCGTTGGCACAGAAATTCGCTAAATACATTGAATCCGATGAAAGATTTGAACTTGTTACAAGTTCTATGGCATTAATTTGTTTCAGATTGAAGGTATGAAATATTTAACACGTTTCTTATTTTTTTTTTGTTTGTTTTTTTTTCCGTCTAATTAGTAAGATTTTATAAATAATTCACAAGAGTCTTTTTTAGGTATTTAATAATAACAATGCATAATATTATATACATAAGTGTTTATAAGTAATTTATATGTAATTATAATTATAAGTAATTTATATATATATATATAGTATTACAATTACTTTTTATGATATTCTTTGATACAATTTAAACAAAGTTGTGGTATTTCAGGATAGATGTTCAGGCCAATGTGTTTCAATTTTGTTTTCTTTTCTTTTTCTTTATATCTCTTCTAACTTTCTCTCGATCAAAATTTATTTAGTTATCTCAACAAATAATATAATATAACAAAAGAAAAACACGCATTCGTTTGCTTATTATTTTTCTATAAACAAAAAAAAATTGTGCGTTGTACAATCGGTGCATTTATCAACAGCTATTATTTTGCTGACATATTAATGCTGTAATTTTCTAAATCTTGTAATTAAAAATTTTTCGCGTATTTGGATATTAAAAATTTAATATTTCGTTTGATTATTTTCTTTTTTTATTTATTTCAGGGAGACAATAATTGGACAAAAGAACTTCTTACTCGTTTAACCGAGCGGAAACGTATTTACGTTATTATTGCAACGTTATGTGAAAAATATATCATACGGTTTTGTGTATCCAGTCGATTATGTCAAGAACAGGACATTGAATTCGCCTGGAATGAAATCAGTGAACAAGCTACGGAAATTCTTCAAACGAAGCTTCGTCCTTTAGAGGAAATTTTAATTCAACCATCCGTGAAATCGTACGATCATATAGCGCTCAGGATAGACAATTTGAATCATAACTCCAAGGACGTCTCATAGAAAATCACATAATTTCTTTTTTTTTTCTCTCTTTCTCTCTTTCTGTTTTTGTCCGTCCGTTTGTTTCTCTTTCTCTCCATTAATTATATTTAATATATATATATATAGAAGATGAGTATTCTATAGGCTTCGGCATATTTTCTTTAAATAATAAAAAGAACACACACGTATAAGTTTATTGATTAAAATTATTAATAGATTAATATGATAACATAATAATGATGATAATAATAAGAATAATAATAATAATATTTAATAATGAACATCAATTTTTTAATGGTATTATATTTAATATTAATAGATTATATTTAAATTCAAAATTAATTGTTTAAAAGTGTATAAACAAACTTTCTCACTTTAAACAAAAATTTATTGTGATTTATTAAATTATTGCTGCATCATTTCTATCGTACTTTTTTTTTTTTTTTACTTTCTCTGATAACATTCAAATCGACATAATTAAAAAGAAATAACTTACTTAATTATCACCGATATTGACTAATATTATTTTATAACAAGTCACTTATTAATGAATTATCAACTACGGACGCAAAGGAAAAAAAACATTGTTATTTATTTAACAAGAAAAATTCTAATATACTGATCTACGTGATAAGATATACTAACTTATGTGTAATGACCTAATATATAATTGCCATATTTAATGCACGAATAAATTAAGCGATGTGCACATGAACTATTGTAATTATTTCTTTCATATACTTCAAGTACTTATAATTATATTATTGAAAGCTATAAATCCGTCCTCTAGTATCTGCCTTACCGACCAAGTAGAAAAATTTCACGCGTATGTTATACCGACCGAGTGTAAATCATTAAAGATAATAATACAAAGTTCTACCGTCAGATAGCGTTGATCATCTCGACGATTTATCATACAATCTATATAAATATGTTTAAATAATGTTCTGTTCTTCTTTTATTAAATATTCGACATTATAAAAATTATGTCCAAAAATGAATCTAATAAAATGATTATAATATATATATATATATATATATATATATATATATATATATTAATTTTAATATTTTTCTACACTAAGTTTGCAATATTGTTAATAAGCTATTCGATTTATTGATCGATTAATCGAAATTGAACTTGCTATAGTCAGTTAATGCCAATGCGCATGATCTGTATACATATATATAATATATATAATATATATCTGTACGTGTATATATATATATATGCAAATATATATATATATACTTCAGACGAAAGATCTCGTTCTTTTAGTTAAGTCAGTCATAAAACTGATACGTACATACATCGAGCGAAATCACTATCATATATATTTCTTGATTAAACAGTACGCCATATTAGCTCCGTTAAAACGATCACAATGGATATTAATTTCCAAGGCAAGCGTATTCTCGTCACAGGTGCTGGACAAGGTATAGTTCTCTTTTTTTTCTTTTAATTCTCATTTTTGTTCACACTCGAAGATGTCGCATTAGACGCCTTTGTTTTTCTTCTCTTAACTCTTCTAATACCTATGGATCAAACAAATCGATTCTTAATCGATTTATAGACAAACAATAATTAAAGTACAATATGCAAGTGATTATGAAAGTGGTATAAATAAAATTTATTTTCATTTTATCCTATCATTGTTTCTTTTTCAACTTTTCAATAATTAATTATATTGATATGAGACAACAAACATATGTGCGAATAAATTTCAATATATTTTTTAAATGCCTTGACCACTATCATAATTAATGTTCACGTATTTATATTTTTTAAACGTTATGATATATATATATATATATATATATATATATATATATATATATATCATTGTCTAAATGATACTTACGATTTTTCGAATGGTCATCATTTGTTTTACCTACGTGAAACATTTATGTTTACTTTGACCTTTAATGTATTTAAATGTAAAATAAAACAGATTAATAATGAATGAAATATATTTAAAAAAAAAAAAAAAAAAAAAAAAAAAAAAAAAAAAAAAAAAAAAAAGATACTTTAATTAGTAAATAAATTTTTTTCATAGGAATTGGTAAAGATCTAGCACTTCGTCTATCCAAATATAAAGGGAAAGTAATAGCTCTTAGTAAAACGAGGGAACATTTGAATAAATTAATTGTCGAAGATCCAGAGATCATACCAGTATGCGTTGATCTTAGAAATTGGAAAGCAACGAGAAAAGCTATTGAAAGTGTTTTACCGATTGATCTATTGGTGAACAATGCTGGTATAGGTCATCTCTCTCCTTTCTTGGATGCAACACCGGAGGATTTTGATTTAGTATTTGATATCAATGTTAAAGCGATTATGAACGTATCTCAAGTGGTCGCTAAAAATATGATCGAAAGAAATGTTGCTGGCAGTATTGTCAACATGTCCTCTCAAGCTAGTCAAGCTGCCTTGAAGGATCATACTATTTATTGTTCTTCCAAAGGAGCCGTCGATATGTTGACAAAGTGAGAGCAATTTATTTGTTTTTCTTTTATATGTATATATATATATATATATATATATATATATATATATATATATATATATATGTATGCGTATACATGTATGTATCCATGTATGCATGTGTGTATGTATGTATGTATGTATTTATTTATATTATTAAATTTTTTTCTAATTTTTCGTCGTGTGGATTACATACATACGACGTATAATCGACATAAATAATATATCAATGTGTAAATATTTTTAATATAACTTTTTTTTTCTCTTTTATGATAAAGCTCAAGATTAGATACATTCTCAATGGCGAATTTACGAATAGACGTTAGAGGCAGGCCATCATATGACACAGAGAGAGATAATATAAATTTATATATTATCTCTGTATATTAAATTTAATTTATAATACTTCTCTGATGACCGATATATAATATTTATTAATATATTTACACGATCGTATATAATCGAATTTGGACAATGTATTTTTCGTTTCAGCATTTGTATGAATAATCGAAGCGAAAAATATATATATATATATATATATATATATATATATATATATCGCCTCGAGTCCATTGAAATGATAAATCCGCCAATGGTATATAAACTTTTAACCCTAAATGATATTATTACATACATTATTTTTTTTTCGACACTTTCATCGACTTCTTTTTCTTTTCTTTTTTTTTTTGTTTATTTGTTTATTTTCATTTTCTCTTTATTTTCTTTTATTTTCATTTACTTTTTAATTTTTTTCATTAGAATGATGGCTCTCGAACTTGGCCCACGTCAAATTCGTGTAAACGCTGTAAATCCTACGGTCGTCCTCACGGAAATGGGAAAATTAGGATGGAGCGACAAAGACAAAGCTTCAAATATGATCGGCAAAATTCCATTGGGTCGATTCGCAGGTTTGTTTTTCAATACGATTTCATTTCATTGAATAATAAATTCTCTTTCCTTCACAAGTATCATACTTGTGTGAATATTTATTTTCTTTTCTCTTTTCTTTTTTCTTTTTTTTTTTTTTTTTTTAGAGATCGACGAAGTCACAGATGCGGTGGTATATTTATTAAGTGAGCGCAGTTCAATGATAAACGGAATAATCTTACCCGTGGACGGTGGATTTTTAGCAACATAAATTGCTCTCTTTGAATTATGGAACATTATAAAACACTAGGCATTTTATTCTTTTCTTTCCTGTTTCTTTTTTTGTTTCCCCCTCCCCTACTAATTCGAAGCTCCATATATAATATGCAAAATAAAACTTCAATATCGCTACGTCAAACATTTATATATACATATATATTATACGATAAAAATTATCTATGACAGTCAGAGAAAGATTATGTATTTAAGAAAAAAAGTAAAAAAAAAAAAAAAAAAAAAAAAAAAAAAAGAAAAAAAAAAGATAAATAAAAAAAAAATAAAAGATAAATAGATTTGACTCTTTTTTTTTCCTATTTCTCGTTTTTCTTTTCCCCCACTAATTCGAAGCTTCATGTAATAATATGCAAAATAAAACTTCAATATCGCTACGTCAAACATTTATATATACATATATATTATACGATAAAAATTATCTATGACAGTTAGAGAAAGATTATGTATTTAAGAAAAAAAGGAAATAAAAAAAGAAAAAAAAAAAAAAAAGATAAATAAAAAATAAAAGATAAATATCTATTAATTATATAAGCGAAAAAAAAAAGGAAAAACAAAAACATTCACTTAATTTTTCATTATCGCCTTCGCTAATTATTATGAGATAGGAAGATGAGGAAAGTCATACACACAACAAGAATCGTTGAATTTTTTTCTTTCGATCGTCTGTTATATTTTAAAAAATGTGTTTGCTCTTGTATTATTTCTTTTGGTTTTTTTTTGTCTTTCTTTTTTTTCTTTCTCTTAAATCTTCTTTCTTTATTTCTTTTTTTTTTATCATTTTTTTTTCTTTTTTCTTTTTTAATCGTCAACTAAAACTTAGCAAGCAGGCGGCAAGAAAATTCTTAGACGATCAGTCCCTCTTTTCGAAAATACACGTAAACATTTTCGGAAAATAATTTACCGGCACAAATTTCTCTCTCTCTCTCTCTCTCTCTCTCTCTCTTTTCTTCTTCTTATTATTTTATTATTTTTTTTTCTTTTTTTGTTTTTTCTTCCCTTTTAAAGTTTTCCTGCCGCAACTGCTTCCATTCTAAAACAAACGGTTTCATTCGACTCCTAATCGTTATTTTACTTTGCTCTTATAATGAAACATAAAACGGTGGGACAAGATAGAAATCGGGCTTAGATAGGCCGAATAAAGGAAAAAAACATTTTAGAAATTATATGTTACGTATGACCTATCTAACAAACTAATTATCTATTTTAATGAGTTAGATTTGATGATGGTCGGATTAGAGAGGGCAAGGACACAATGCAACAAAATTATCAATCGATATTAAATTCTTATTTAAAACGCGATGCGATATCTAATATGCGTAATCATAATGTTCGTTGGATTTTGATATTTGATTCTTCGGTTTTACTTCTTTCTTATTTTTCTCTCTTTGTGTTTTTTTTTCCTTTCTCTTCTTTTCATTTTGTTTTTGTTTTTGTTTTTGTTTCTTCACAAAAAAACTTCACGAAGCGTTACGAACGGAGTACACAAAAGCGTTACACAACAATTTACGTGAATTCGGTGATATTTTATCGAAGTAAACGAATCTTTTCATTCTTTCGATGACGTATTTTTAACCGATATAAATAATCTAATATAAACGATACGAAAAAATGAAGAAACTTTGTAAAATGATTATATATCATTTAATAACACACGCCGGTACTTACTACTACTCACGATCTTTTTGATCATTGTCGTGTAAGCGGTTCGATCGCTCTCCCTCTCCTTATATTAGTAATACATAATATTTTTTTACATTCGTTTTACGCTCGAATGAAAAACAACAACAACAACAACAACAAAAAGGAAACAAAAACGAAAGAAAAAAAAATGAAGAAAAAGAAGAAAAAGAAGAAGAAAAAGAGGTCGAAAAATAAATTCAAAAGAAAAGCTCTCAGAGATCATTCTCTTTACTCCCTACTGAAACTGATACAAACGCTTTGATTTTATTCGAAAGTAATAATAATAATTCTTGGATATTATCGTTCTGAATGAACGAATTAAATTAATGATAAACGATATGGAAAACTTATTCGGATAAAATTTCATATCGAATTTTAATGGATTATCAAAAATCAGGACAATGGTAGAACTTTTGTGATGAAACACCAACAAGATTGATCCAAGAAAATATTCTTATATCTTTTCGGATTACAGGCATGCGCGCACAAATACATACATACATACATACATACATACATACATTCTTAGTATCCATTGTCCTGCTAACAAGGAAAATAAATGATATTCTTGAAAACACAAAAAAAAAACCAAACAAAAAATGAATCAATTTTAAAACACAATGATAATCTCCTTAGATTATCTCTTATTACCATTCTAAGAATCATTTCTATTCGTATCCTGGGTATTAGAAGAATCACCATTCTAGTCAACTGATTACTATAGAGGTAAAATGTTTTTCATTATAAAAAAAAAATAAGACACTGGAAATAGCTAATCGAATAACGTATGTACTAACGGAGGACTTTCTCGATATAAAATGGCTGATAGCAAAAATTAAAACGATATATATATATATACACACATGTATTATGTAATAATGTCATGTAAAACTAAACAATTCTATGAAAAAGATTGCCACAAAAAATTATCACAAAACATATAGTTGTTTTGTTAATAACGAAGAATTCTGAAAAGCACAGTTTTACGTTATTATTGGTGGGAGGGAAAAAAAAAAAGAAGACAATTAAATAACTAACCATCAGATATACACCATCTTCTGAAATTAACTAGATATTTACTGGAAGTAATTAAACGATTCTTTTGCTATAGATATTACAAGAGATTAATACTCTGGATATACATATATACATATATGTACTTGAAATTATTAAATGAGCTGACTTTCAAAAAATAATCTCTGGACGGAATAATCTTCCATCTTTTTGACATATAGCAGATTATTATTATTATTATTATTATTATTATTTTTTTTTTTTTTTTTTTTATTAAGTACGTTCGCCTAACAACGTTTCTATTTTTTCTATCAATATCCTCGTCCTGAACGATAAGTAGAACGAAGAATATGCTTTCCCTTTCAAGAAAGTAATCTGATTACTAAATAAAAGAAGAATTATCATTTTCTATTCTAGCTAATCAATCATGACGGAAATAAATGTATTCTATAGAAGATATTACCAAGAGAAGAGATCTTTGTTACAAATGGAAGATTACGACAATTAATAATCCAAAAGATTGAATATGCGTTAACTTTGGAAATGTGCGTTTGTATCAAGTTAAAAAAAAAAAAAAAAAAAAAAAAAAAGAATCTTATCATAGGTATCATTTCGGTATATATATATATATATATATATAAACGACAATATAAAACGACAATCAATCCATGAGAATAATTGGAAAATGAATAAGAATGTATCATCGACAATACGAAGAGCTACCTTAAGACAAAAACTATACGTTATTTTTACAGTGTGCCGAATGTGAGTGAGCACAAAGTCGCATATTTTTTTTCTTTTTTTTTTTTTTGCGATTGTTACGAAGACATTAGGGAATAACATTTTCTCTTTTTAAAAACATCATTGGAGCGAGGGGGGGAGGAAGGGGGAGGGTCATGGAGGGGAGGTGTGAAAGAAAGAAAAAAAGAAAAAGAAAAAGAAAAAAAAACAGTAGAAAATTGTACTCCTATACTCTGTTAACTTCGACTCGAAAACATTTCATTCGAAATGTTGCGTGAAAAAAAACAAAAAAAAACAACAAAAAAAAACAAAAAAAAAAAGAATGAAAAAGAAATCGATTGGATAAGAAAGTGAAGTGTTAAATACACTGAAGCTTACTAACACGATCTCACAAAGATCATCACTTTCAAATGATTACACGGTATTTACGTCGATACACAATTACGAAGAAAAGAAGATTAAGAAGAAGAAGAAGAAGAAGAAGAAGAAGAAGAAGAAGAAGAAGAAGAAGAAGGAGAAGAAGAAGAAGACGAAAACGAAGGAGATAGAGAAAAAAGGAATTAAAATAAAATAAAAAAAAAAAAAAAAAAAAATAATAAATGCAACAATAACGAAATAACAATGTTCTCATTAGCGCCTTGTACTACGATAAGCGCTGGTAACCCGAAGTTTACTTCTCGAGCGTAAACGAACTACATATGTACAAGCGAAGAAATGAGATGAGAGAATTGAAGACGTACCCGTCGTCTCGATCCGGCGATAATGTCTTCAAAATACTTCCAACCATTTACATTCTTTTTTCTTTTTTTTTCTTTTTTTTTTTTTCTTTTTTTTTCATATAGTACACAAAGACAGTTTACACACAACTTTTTAGAACTTCTTCTTTTCCCACATTCTATCGTTTCGCATCAGGACACATTTAAAACTCTCGCGTTATTCTCACTTATTTACTTACTTATTTACTTACTTACTTACTTACTTACTTACTTACTTACTTACTTATATGAATGTAATCTTTCTCCCGTTTTTTGTTTCTTTTTGTTTGTTTGTTGTTTCTCACTCGCACGATCCACCTTATTTATATTCTCATATCGCACACGCATACAATTACAATTTGTATAGTAACCACCGTATCGTTATCGTACGAAATCGTTTCTATGTATATGTACATACGTAAACCGTTCGTTTTTCTTTTTTTCTTTTCTTCTTCTATTTTCTTTTCACTCATTAATCTTCTTCTTCTTCTTTTTTTTTTTTTTTTTTTTTTTTTCCCCACCTCTCGATAGACGGACACACTTTTTACTTTACAATTGGTACATTCCAAGATTCATTTTAAATTTCATTTATAGTTCGGATGAGAAATCTTGGAATGTACTCCAATTTGAATTTCATTGACGAACGTCGTATGGCCTCGACGAAGAAGATGACTATTACGAGGAATGTACCGTCTCGCTTTTATTCGATTTAGATCGATTTTATATATCGTCCTCTATCCTTTTTGCGCATCGTTCTTAATTTCAATATAACTCCTTTATCTACTTTATCATACGACAATTATTTATCGATCCTTCGAATATCATAATCCCGTAAGATTTTTCTTTGATTTCGATCTTATCGGTAAAATTCTTTTTTCTTTTTCTTCTGTTTTCTTTTTTTGTTTTTTTTTTTTTGTTTTTTTTTTCTTTTTGCAATGCATAAGTAATATTAATGTGCAAAAAGGATAGTTCATATTTGTATATGTATATACGGAACGAATTGTCGATGGTTAACGAAATAAAAATCCTGCCGGTTTAAGGTACATTTTCATTTTCATTTTTTTTTTTTTTTTTTCTTTTACATTTACGTACTTTTGTTATAACCAACACGGGGATCTATTCCGGGATATTCCGTTTATAATCGATCATTCGTTTCGTATCTACGAAGCGATTCATTCAATAAATCTCAAAAGTCCTCTAGACCGACCAAACAAGCACGTCTATGTTATTGCATTAGAATATTAATATGCAACGTTAATACGAGCAAAATATCGTGTGCGTTACGTTAATTTAGCCGATAATTATGAAAGTTATCTACGCAGATATCATTTGAGATATTAAAAGACGTATATATATATGTATATTTTTTGTTTCTTATCAAACTTCATTCTTAAAATCTTTTACAAATTACGCAAAAGAGAATTATAGTTTTTTCAAGAACAAAAAAAAATATATATATATATATTTATTTTTTTCCTTTGCTTTTCATTATTGAAGAGAGAGAAAAAAAAGATAATAATTTGTAAATAATACGAATTCACAAACGTCAAAAGGATTAATATATGACTTAGATATCACTTTCATAATCATCGTACGTTCAAATTCGCATAAGTTATCATGATCATTTTAATTTCTTATTCTTTTCGTTCGAAGGATTCCATGTAATCGATATTCTGCAATATAACTCAAAAAAATATTGAAATATTTTATCACTTTTTACTTTTGTTCTTTTTGTATTGCCGTCGGTCAGCCTGAGAAGAACCTTTACAAATTATCGCTCTATCTCTCTCTCTATCTCTCTTTTTATCTTTCTTCCTTTCTTTCTTTCTTTCTCATGACGTCGATGATATTAATGACTAGCCATAAAGACAAAATGACGGATTCGGGCAATGAAATAAAACTTATCAAATAAGAAAAAAAGGAGAAAACTTTTAACTTGCGTTGGCAGTGATTTCTTCTTTCCCGTCGCAAGAAAAGTTTCTTTGATTAAATTACTTATTACGAAATAATATACATTCTAATATATTGAATTATATAAGAGTTAATAAAAAGATTCGAAAAAGTCAACACACGACTAATGATAAATTATAAGAGATATATAATTTAGATATTAAGATTTATAAGTGACTCGCGATATGTATCAAGATAAATTTTATCGTGTAAATATATTAACTTTTTAAATTTACAGACGATAAATCAGGGAAGAAACGAATACAATTGGAAGGTATTGAACTGATGATGATGTATAAGAATGAATATCGTCAAAGAACATTTTAATGAAATACCAAAGTACTGTAATTACCGATATTAAATTTGATTCTAATACGACTGTAAAGCCAACTAACTCAATACTTTTTACCGAATTAAAAAAAAAAACAAAAAAAAAAGTTATTAAATTATAAAGATTGATAATAATTAATGAAATCCTGCCAGAATCCGTCGGTTCGTTCTCGGCGTACCGATGAAATCCATTTTCATTCAGTTTACAGTAGATTTTGTTTCGAACGATTCGACTATACGGTTAGACAACATATTAGCGGTAATTAACTGTAGTAGCAGCAGTAGCAAGTAGTAGTGGTAGTAATAGTCGTAGTAATAGTAAATAGTACGGTAATAGTAATAATAGTAGTAATAATAGTACCTATGAAAAAAATACATAGAAAAACACGTGTCGATACTATATATATATATATGTATATGTATATATATATATATATATACATACGTACATACATACATACATATATATATAAAATTTTTTTTATATCACGTTTTTTTTTTGTTTTCTTCTTCCTTTTTTTTTTTTTTTCATTTCTACCTGACGTCTCGATGATACAAGTTATGTTGTAATTGATTCGAGACGCGTAGTACGGATGTGGGAAGGATAAATAGGCTATGAAAGAGAACGTGATTTTATTACAAAGAGATTTCACGTTCGTTTCTTAGAGATCTCTTTTTTTCTTTCTGTCTTTCTTTCTTTTCTTTCTTTTTCTTTTTTTTTTTTTTTCTTTTTTTCTTCGTTGGGACCGAGGAATAATTCGAATTCCTTCGCGAAGAGAGAGAGAGAGACTTCCATCCCTCATGATTTTTTTTCTTTAACATATTTAATCAAACAAGATTGAGTTAGTTATTAAGCGAAATATTGCTGCGTGTCGCTATTGCATTTAATCATTGATTTCATTTAATCCCGATTAATATATTTACCGAAGTTTAAATTTTATTAACTTTTGTGCTTCGATCATATCGAAAATATTAGAGAAACTTGTCTATAATAGACGTTAAGTATATATAAAATGAATATAAATATATATATATATATATATATATATATATCAATTATTTTTTATGGATAATTTTCTATTGCGCATCGAGTCGGTATTCTGCGAACAAAAATGAATAGGTACCATGCGTGTTTACGTATAAGAATTTATATGTTAGTCACGTTTATTAATTAAATACAGTGTAATGGTAATACGTGTATCTATCTCTATTGGGTATAAGAAAAGAATGAAGAAGAAATTAAAACTCTCATAAACGTCTACGTTGTTCTTGTTGTTGCGATTTATTTTTCATATTGTCATATTATTATTATTATTATTGTTATTATTATTATTATTATTATTATTATTATTATTATTATTATTAATATTATTATTATTATTATTATTTCATTGCATCTTTTATCCATTTCTATCTCTTTTATTTTTATTTCATTTCACTTTATTTTATGTTATTTTATATTTTATTTTATTTTATTTTCAACCCACAAGTCATTGATTCGTTTTCTTTTTTTTTTTTTTTTATTACGTTTATTTTTTATACTTTGCAAAATACCGACTGAATCTACACAATAGTTATCATTCCCAAGAAACGTGTTCGAATCATTTATATATCATACCATATAAACCATCGGTATTAATTATAATCGACGTATACAACTTAAAAATTCTATCAATAACGACAGACAGCAGAGAGAGTCGTGTTCGCACCATAAGAATCGTCGTCTTATTTCTCTAATCAAAATCATACCTTTTTTCTGGCTGCACACACAACCAACATACGAAATATCGCATATACATGCGAGTTACAAGCGCGCGGACGCGCAGGCGCACGGACACACACACATACATCACACACACACACACACACATACATACAAAATGCACGCCACATGCATACACATCTTGGTGCAAACACGTTAATACACACGAAGAGACATGTACGACACGCGTATCTAAGAGACAAGGGCCTGCTTTTTCTTGATACTTTTTTTTTCTTGTTGTTATTGTTATTATTATTAATATTATTATTATTATTATTATTATTATTATTATTATTATTATTATTTTCTTCACCGGCGGTCATTTCAGAGACAAATCACAGTTTTCATCGCGTCGCTTTTTACTGCCTCCTCCTCCTACTCCTCCCCCTCCTACTCCCCGTTTAAAGACGCGCAACGCACGGTCATTTTACAAAGAGAGAATTTTTTTTTCCTTTTGTCTCTTTTGTTCTCTTTTTTCTTGTGGCTTTTTTCCTTTTCTTTTTTTTTTTTTTTTGTTTTATTTATTTAAATTAATAATCGTTTATTGATTGAACAACAAAATCGTTAGTCCGAGATATGCCTTCGTCTTTATCTAGAATTGTTTACGTTTATATTTTATAAAGGAGAGAGAGCAACGAACAAAAATATGATAGAAAGTGATACAACGTGAACGCTCATATTTTGTTAGAAATGAGAAAAGAAGAGAAGAGAATAAAATTAATAGGAGGGGAAAAAAGAACATTAATAAAGGGATATATGAAAAAAAAAATAAAAAAAAAAGAAAAAAAAAAAAATTATACAGTACGTCCGACCGAATGTGTTGGCGTTACACCGAATATACTGATTATGTCTCCCTTAAGGTCTACCACAACCCGAGTGAATTGTCTCTTACATCTATATGTACTTTTTCACTCTTCCTTAAGACCGTTGTACTACGTTCTGTATGATTGTTTAATATAACTAGAGCATTCTTTTTTTTCTTTTCTTTTTCTTGCTTTTTTTTTTCTTTTTTTTTTTTTTTTTATTTCCATAGCGAGAATATATCGCAACGTTGCTCTATTATTCAATGACGTTTTTTTTTTTTTTTTTTTACCGACTTTTACTTATGGTTTTCTTGAGACACTGGAGTTTCATCAACATCTAGCAGAATCGGGACTTATATATGTATATATATATATATGTATGTATGTATATATATATGTATATAAATATATATAGTTTTCAAAGGACGATGTCAATCAAACTCCTGATTATTCTTCTACCATATCAATAAAGTTTTACGACGTCCCATCATCATAATTATTCCTTATATTATTTATTACGGCTCGCGAAGACCAGAGAGAGGATACGCATATTTTTTTCCTTCTTCTGTTTTTTTTTTTTTTTTTTCTTTCGTTTTGTTTTACTCTTTACTCGCTCTCATACATTAGACGTAGTTCGAAATATCGTTTCGGTCAACGATGGACTCTCTTTTATCTATATGTACATATTACAATTCGATAGGTTATTATTAATTAATCTACATATTTTACAACTTTTTCCTATTCTCTCTATTTCACTGTAATTTTTTCTCCTTTTTTTTTTTCTTTTGTCCTTTTTTTGTCTCCCATAAAAACGCACACATCATCATCGCGTAAACACCGTGAATCCATAGAACTCGTTCATCGGTAGACAACGATCTCTGGCTTTGAAGTTTCCGACAAAAAAAAAAAACAAACAAACAAACAAACAAACAAACAAACAAACGAAACAAAAAAAGATAAGAAAAAAAAATCTAAGGTCATTTCACGTTATTTGATTTATTTAATATGGTCCTTCCGCGAGCAAATGAGAAATCTCTAAATCGCAACGATACTTCTCTACATACTGTCTCTGATTTTATCTGTGATCATACGTCCTAGTTGGATAAACACGTCGCGATTCGACAAAGTCAGAGTCAAAGCTACCTCGTTAAAGATCATGTCAAGAGAATCGTGCTTTGTAAACATGCAAACGATGTTTCATTCGTTCGTTAAAATGTTACACTCGTCAAAAACATTATACTACCCCGTCTTTACTGTTTATAAATGTAAAACGAAATTTTGTATTTTCGTTTAATCGAATCTCATGTGATGTATGTACGTTTTGTTTTTTTTTTTTTCTTTTCTTTTTCTTTTCTTTTCTTTTCTCTCATAGCCAATATCGTCCAAGCATACTACAACACTTTTATTTATACTCGACACATATCGCATTTCTCTTTGAAAATTATTTTATCATCGAATAACCGATTTCTCTTCTTCTTCTTATTCTTCTTTTTTCTCTTCCCGCCTTTCTTTTTTTTTCTTTTCATTCTTTTTTATATGAAATACTTCTCTTCAGGATATGTGCCAGAAATTGCACGATTGCACTCCAACCTATTTTGATCTTTCACATACGTTTATCATCCCTTTAAATATTTTCAGTCTCGAGCTAATATTTTTCGTTCTAACTCTCATATTCGGGACCTTACCTATGTATTAATATAATAGCGTATCGTACGCTTTAACGATCGGCCCGAACGTTAGAAAATCACTACGAATACAGCATGTATGTGTGTGTATACACCATACACACACACACACATCATACATACACACATACATACACAAGCGCGCGCACACACTCGCTTTTCATCGGATTTTTTTTTATTTCTTTTAAAAAAGCTAATCGACTTCCTCCACCACCACCACCACCACCACCACCATCAACACAACGCACTTGGACATTGTTCAGTATTTCTCTCTCACTTCGCTTTGCATAAAAGCACATGGGAGATCTCTCGCTTGTTGATTCGCTTTAAGCATCGGTACTTGTTATATATTTCTTTCTCTCTAGCTATCTTTACTGTCTTTCATACATCCATATATTCATACATACATACGTACATACATACATACATACATACGTACATACATACATACATACATACATACATACGTACATACATACATACGTACATATATACATACGTACATATATACATACGTACATATATACATACGTACATATATACATACGCACATAAACATATATACATACACACATATGACGCTCTCTCTCTCTCTCTCTCTCTCTCTCTCTCTCTCTCTCTCTCTCTCTCTCTCTCTCTCTCCTATAAATAATAAAAAAACGTTTATATATAGATAACGCAGCTGCTGACAACGCATTTGAAAGATTTGCAAGTGTGTTTCTTTCTTTCTTTCTTGCTCTCTTTCTCTCCCTTTCATTTATTTATTTATTTATTTATTTATTTATTTATTTATTTATTTATTTATTCATTCATTCGTTCGTTCATTCTATCTTTCTTTCCTTTTTCTCATTGCAATTTTTATCTCTATCCTTGTCTCTATCTCTCGTTGTCACCGTACACCAAACGACACTGCAATTTTCACTGCGTGGCGAAGAAGCCTATCGCTGACCGTGTAGGAACGTAGCTTGTCGACGATTGCTGCTAGCTTCACCTCGACGTCGCTGATGATGATGATGATGATGATGATGATGAAGATTATGATTCTGCTATTGCTGTTGCTGGTTCACTTGTTGTGTGGAACGCTTGCCCGCCTGGCCACCAGGGTGGGTGGGGCCATTGCCGTCGCATTGGCGCTTCCAAAACAAAAGACACACAAAACAGCGACATTAGCGCGCCACCGTCCTCAACGTAATTGACCAAAAACTATCTCAAAAACCCTCTGCCCATTTACCTTTACACATCACCCCCCTCCCCACCCCACCCCACCACTCCTTCCTTCCTTTCTTATTTACGACTTTATTATCTTCTACTTTTTTATTTTCTTTTGCTAATCTATCTTTCACTCTCTCTTTTTCTTTTTTTTTTCTTTTCTTAAAAATTTGCTTTTTCTTTTTTTCTCTCCTTCTCCTTCTCTCTCTCTCTCTCTCTCTCTCTCTCTCTCTCTCTCTCTCTCTCTCTCTCTCTCTCTCTCTTACGCTCGTTCGTTCCTTTTTCTACTTTTATCTCCTTCGTCACGATCCACTCATCGGTACTTCCACGAATTCAAGAAAAGTGCAACAAAATGTACTTTTATTTTTGGAAACCAACGAGGAAACGTAACGTTGGAGAGAAAGAGAAAAGGACGAAAGGATGATAGAAATAGAAATGAAAAGAGAAGATTGATCCTGTGCGTGTATGCGTGTATGGAAAAGAGAGGAGGAGAAGAAGGAGAAAG
>NC_062193.1:5659612-5677112 GCF_912470025.1 Vespa velutina
GACTTAAACGTACTGAACTGACACGGATTAACACGTGATGCATCGTTACCGACGGTCTGCGAATGGCCGACCACAAATTGACTCTTTCGTTCGGCAGCAGCCTGTTGCTGGATCGCACAGAATTGTTGGTAGAATTGTATTTTACCTTGCAGATCGCTCTTGTCCTGATTGTCCTGGTCACCATGAGCATCCAACGCTTCGCGGCGCTTTTGCCGTATGGTTCTCAGATTCGACGACGTTCCCCCTACCGTTTGACCCATCGTTGCAACCGACGCATTTGCCAGACACTGTCGAGTGTACGGCCTGAAACAATCGGGATCGAAAAAATATCATGTCTGATTCCTATTTTATAAATAGCACCACTCATTATCAATATATCGTTTATCGTTTTACTAACCTTGATCTATGCTCCTGTTCATTATTGGTTCCAGATGGCAGCGCTGCATTTGTCGGTTGAGAGTGCATTGGTGTCTGCTGCACCGAAGGCAAGGTTTGTTGTCTGGTATTGCCAAATTTCAACATATTCCAATCGAAGACATAATCGTATGTGAAGCCCTGACCATGGAATAATGTCCGGAAGAGTTGCCGAAGATACGAATAATCAGGCCTTTCCTCAAATCTTAGTGCCCGACAGTACTTCAGATAGGAGCCAAATTCGACTATGAATAGACAAAAAGTGGTGTATATTTTGTAGAATATAATATATATAAGTATATAACAATAATATAAATAATAATACAAATAGGTTAAACGCGTCTAAAAATAATATGATCGAATTAATAAAAAGGAAATGAGAGAGATATTTATCAATAAAAGCATTTACTAGGATAACCCTTGCATAATTCTTCGATGGGCGTTGACATCTTCTTTTCCGAAATACGCTCGTATTTTTGCCTTTTCGTAGCTGCTTTTAATCCTTGCCACGGTAAACTACCTCTGTTGAAATACATGAGAACATATCCTAGAGACTCAAGATCGTCTCGCCGTGACTGTTCAATTCCCAAATGTGTGTTTATACTCGCGTATCTGTTATATCACGGAAATAAACAACTTTTGAGTAATCGTATAATAATAAACAAAGTTATATATATATATATATATATATATATATATATATATATACACATATGCACATTTAAACATCCCAATGACAAACCTGGCTGTTCCAGTTAAATTTTTGTTTTCTCGATAAGGTATATGTTTGTGTGTGCGACCATCGCGATATTTTTTAGCTAAACCAAAATCTATGATGTATACGAGATTTCCTTTCTTTCCTAGACCCATCAAAAAATTATCTGGCTTGATATCTCGATGGATGAAGTTTCGACTGTGGATATAATCTGTTCTACTTATCTGAGGGAGAAAAAAAAAAAAAAAAAAAAAAAAGAAAAAAAACAACAGAGTTTTTGTTAATTGTCGTATTAATTTATAAATACAATTTTAATTTGTTGTTTCATATTATATTTTTTATAATAACAATTTCTTATACTTTCTCTTTAATATCACATAATAAAGAGAAAACAATACGAAAAATGAAGAAGAAGATGTTAAATCAACTGTTCCATTCAAAAAAGAAAAGATCAAACTTATCTGTCTGGAGGTTTATCTCCCAAGAGAGCAAAGACCTCTGCATTAATAGGATTGCTACTTCTATTTTGTAATCAGAATATTAATATAAGACTTTTATCATGAAAGAAACAGAAATTTAATTAATTAATTAATTAATTTTTGAAAATGAGCATGTGTAAACAATGACCTTTAAGTATTGAAAAATCATTCATAGTATGAATGAATTCTTTTTATATAAACTAAGATATGTAAATTTTTATTATTAAAAAGTTTCTCTCTTAAAATTATTACTTACCAATTGATCCGCAAGGAGTAACACAGTCTTTAATGTAAATCGCCGGGAACAAAAATTAAATAAATCCTCCAACGATGGACCAAGTAATTCCATTACCATTACATTATAGTCTCCTTCTGAACCACACCACTTTATCGTAGGAATACCAACTAGAAATATCAATTAATCTCTATAGAATTCGATAAAGTAAAAAAATTTATATAATCCTAGCGTTCAAATTATAGGAAAAATTAAAAGAGAAATTTTCTTTTAATTGCTACAAAATAACATAAGAAATCATCGGATGATTTTCATTTCTATGCTTTCACAAATATATATATATATATATATATATATATATATATATATATATATATATATATATATAAATAAAACATATTAGAAGATTAAGAATCTTTAAAAATCATCTTAATGATTAAAAACAATCCTGTATGATCTTGAAGAATAGTACAAGTACATTACTATCAAAGCAATAGGTTTTATAAAGTTGACACAAAGAAAATGGGAGGGGGAAAGGAAAGGAAAGGAAAGGAAAAGAGTATACTGAGTATAGTAGAGGGGAGAGAAGGTTCACTGGCCAGAACAACCAGCTGTCCAATGCTACGACCTGACAGCTCCAGCCTCTTTATACATACATCTTTGTAATATCATTCCGCATGATAATGAGGATTAAAAAAAATTTTCCCTCACCTCCTCCTTGCATCATTTTATAGAATTTCGATTCTATGTGAAGTTGGGGATGCCGTGTTTTTATGCATTCCAGTTTGATGGCGACTTCCTCGCCAGTTGAGATGTTGGTACCTAAGAATGAAAAAGGCAAAAGCATGTTCATACGGGAGGTCTAGCGATCTCGCGGATGTTGCTATGTATATGTGTGTATGTGTATGTGTATGTGTACGTATGCATATATATATATGTGTATATATGTATATATATAAGTATGTATGAACGCGCGCGCGCCAGCCAGCCTCAGCAAACGCATATATTCGTAGGAAAAACGTGCGTAGAGAGGGTGGAACGTCTGGTAAAGGCGACGGAGGTCGAGGGAGGAGAGGGTGATGAGGGAGGAAGGTGGGTGCACTGCCGAGGGCGGCGACGGAGGAAGAAGAGTACGAGGAAAAGAAGAAGAAGGAGAAAGGGAGGATGAGGATGATGATGAGGAGGAGGAGGAGGTGGAGGTGGAGGAGGTGGAGGAGGAGGAGGTGGGGTAAAAGAAGGCGGTTGAGGGGCGAGAAGAGAAGTGAAGAAAAGGGAAGGGAAGGGAAGGGAAGAGAAGAGAGGGAGGGAAGAAGAGAGAAAGAAAGAGAGTAAGCGAGAGAGTGAGTTAGAGATAGCGAGAAGGAGAACGGGCGATGGAAGGAGGAGGAGGAGAAAGAGGGGGCGGGCGAGGGGTGGGCAACGGGCGAGCGATGCACGTTCGCGAAAGAAAAGCTCGAGAAACAACTCTGTGACTTACCCAGATAAATATCCCCGAAGGAGCCGCTCCCGATTTTCCGTCCGAGCCGGTACTTATTTCCAACGCGGAGCTCCATTCTCCAGCTTTGACGAGGCTCAAGAATAAGAAACTAATAAGAGATATAGACGGAGAGAAAGAGAGAGAAAGAGAGAGAGAGAGAGAGAGAGAGAGAGAGAGAGAAAGAGAGAGAAAAAGAGAGAGAGAGAAAGAGAGAGTAAGAGAGAAAATAGAATAAAGTAAGGGGAAGGAAGTCGAGTAGCACACGAAGGAGAAACGGTAAAGCAGCAACAGCAACAGACTCGATAGTTGGCCGCGACGGCACACGTGCGCGCACGGCGGCTGGTTATGCAGACACAGAGAGGAAAGGTCCACAAACGCGTTTAGAGGGCCGGCCGAGCCTCCATATTTGATCGTACCGCCGCTCGCGGACCTACGAGCATTTCCTCTCCTTCTTCTTTCTCTTCACGTCGTACAGCCAACTGCTTCACGATGTTGATGGCGGCTGCACTGGTGGCGTTGCTATCGCTGCTGTCGTCGTTCTCCTCCTTGTTCTCGTCTTCGTCCTCCTCCACTTCCTTGTTCTCGAAGTTGACGTTCTTTTCCCTATGCTCCTATACGCCGTATTTATCCCGAATAAAAGACTGCTATTCGTTATTCTATCTCCCGTAGTTCTTCTTCTCTCAACTGTTCTTATCTCTCTTGGTTTGGTTCTGCTCGTCCTCGTCGTTCTCGTCGACGTCGTCGTCGTCGTCGTCGTCGTCGTCGTCGTCGTTCTCCTCGTCGTAGTTTCCGCCTTCGACGTCGTTATCGATGTTTTCGACGACGTCGTCGCCGTCGCCGTTGCCGTCGTCGTTTTCGTTGTTGTTATTATTATTATTATTATTATTATTATTATTATTTTTGTTTTGCCTTTCGACGGCGCTGCTATTAAATCCGTATAGGGAATCGCCGCCGCGCTTACGTTTATTCCTGGAACTTTCTTTATTTTTTCCAAAATAAAAGGAGAACGACGGCGTCGACAGAGAGAGAACTGCCCCCCACGGGGGGGCGGTCGACAGTTCGTCGTGAAATATGAAAAACGCGAGGAACGTGGACACGCGAGGAACAATAGAACCGTGCCGGATCTTGCAAAATGAGGCGATCCGGACGTGCAAGAACGAAACCACCAACGATACGATGTACCGCGTAAGGGCATCTGCCCTTCCGCGGAAACGACGTGCTTTGCCGAACGAATGGCGCACACGGTTTATGGCGCCGTCGAGACGTGCCCACCAGGATCGCGTGTTATGCGACTATTATAACCGACACTTCGTCCCACTCTCTCCCTATCTCTTTCTCTCTCTCTTTCTTTCTTTCTTTCTTTCTTTCTTTCTCTTTATCTCGTTCGTCGTTCGCTCACTCTCCCCCCCTCTCACTCTCTCTCTCTCTCTCTCACTTGTTTTTTTCACAGGGCCCCTCTGCGTTTCTTTCCTGGCCCCGTTTTTTTTTTTCTATTTTTCCTTCTTCACTCTACTCTGAAATTATTCTCGATCGATGATTCCGACGAACGATCGCGCGGCTCCTCTTTCATGGCTCTCCGTATGTATCGTTCCGTCACACTCGACGATACCGCGTTTCATCCGATCGACCGTGTCGCGGCGCGTTTTTCGCTCCGTTAGAGACAGCGCAAGACAGCGACGTTATTGTCCAACAATTACGTATAGCGGACGCAAGCGCCGAGGGTGAATCGACACGCCTGTGCGATTCGGTGCCACCTATCGGCTGATATTCAAACACCAACTTCCGTCGAATCATACGATTGGTTCCTTCAAAGCCCGCGATATTTTGACTTGGTATACTTAAAAAAAAAAAATACACGTGTTTGTCTTCATTTTTAAATAAAAGATTTGAAATTTCGTAAAGAAAAACTTCGATAATTGAAATATTTTAGAAATAATTATTTAATGTATAATAATAAAATGTTACAAACGATAATTTAACGATATATAGGAATTGATTTTCAGGGCAGTGTCTCTTTCATTTTTATGTGCAACAATTGCATACTAACAAATAATAGAAAATCGATAATTTATTTTAAGTGCGGATTCATTAGTATATTTTTATCTCCTTTATTAAAATAAATCGTTATACTATACAATAAGCTATATGATAAATTGTATGTGGTACTTTATGTATAGCTAAACTGAGAG
This sequence comes from Vespa velutina, assembly GCF_912470025.1. Taxonomy (NCBI): domain Eukaryota; kingdom Metazoa; phylum Arthropoda; class Insecta; order Hymenoptera; family Vespidae; genus Vespa; species Vespa velutina. The sequence continues at coordinate 5,665,122 of NC_062193.1, forward strand.
AGTTTAGTATCACGTTGATGTATACATGCGTGTATGTGAATTTTAATAAGTGAGTTTTTATAGGAAAACTTAATAAAAGTTTTTTAATTGATATATGTGCATGGTAATGATGTAACTACAAGATTTATCTACAAAGGCCCTGTGCAAATAACGTTACATGTAATAAACTGTACATTTGTCTATGGACGTATGTTTCAGTAAGTTAATACATATGTATATATATTTAGACCAGGCATGTCAATCTGTATATTTCGTTAGTCAAACGTTTTGGGCCAGTCACGTAGAATAACGTAGTTGCTGCCATTTCTTTTTTTGAGTCTTTTAACATTTTATGTAAATGCACGTAATACGTTACGTACAAATGTTATTCCTTTCTTTCTTTCTTTTTCTTGTTTTAGATTTTTTTTATTCTTTTTTCTTTTTCTTTTTTCAAATTATTTTCTAACAATTCTTAAAACATTGTACTGAAAGTGGCAAATAAAAATAAATCGCCTTATACAATGATTTATATATATTAAAAGATATAATGTAATAAAAAAAAAAAAAGCATTAAAAGCAAAAGTATACATGTAATTCAACATTATACTATACTTGTATGTAAAATAATATATATATATATATATATATATATATATATATATATATATATATATATATATCGGTTCTATTATCTTGCTAAGCACGCGCGCTGTTACCAATAAATTGTAAATGTGATAAAATACGCCCAGTTAAGTAAAATGATCACTGGCTTTCTATATGTCAATTAAATGCAAAAAGAAAAAAAATAGTGATTCTTTTCAGAATAACTTGTCAAGTGTTCTGCAATTTTTTAAATCTTTTATTAAGTCTTTCCCAAACTGAAGCGCATAATATTGTAAACAATAGAATAACTTCTAAAAAAAATTCCTATTGAGAATGAGATCAAATGTTAGAGATATCAAATATAATTATTATAATCTTGTAACAGATTCGTTTGGTTTCAAAATTTTCTATTATAAATTAATATGCGACGAATCATCATTGCCAAGAATAATTCTCAAATAATTGTTTACTTAAATAAGTTAAAGTTTGGAAAGACTTTTAACATTTGTACAGTTAATGTTGCTTCTTGAAAAGAAAGGGAGGATTTTAAGTAACTTTCACAGAAAATAGAAAGAAGACTTTATGATTATATAAGTAACATGGATAAAAAATATATTTTTAACACGCTTCATTACTTGCGTCATGGCAATTGGTATGTTATTCTTTTTTATTTCTTTTTTTTTTCTTTTTATCTTTTTTTTTTTTTATGTATATATAATCTCTATACTTGTTCGTGAAAAAACGTAATTGTACTTAAGTATCTATATTTGTCTTTATGTTCAGAACATCAAAATCATATATGAATTATTTTGCATTTTATGAAACGTATTGATTGTTCAGAACATTTAAAATATTGCAGTCAATTTAAGTCATGTCAGTATCATTCGAAATGCAAATACTGGGTTTTCAAGAAACAGTAATCGTATTTTAACATTAATTGGACTATCTTGTGTATATGTGTGTGTATGTGTATTGTGTGTGTGTATATGTGTACTTTCTTATATCTTGAATATTATTTGTTTTTTTTCAATACTGTTTCTTATAGCTTAATTATTTATATAAACTTATATTTCGTATTACAATATGGCTGCCATACTCACAATTTACCAAGTGCCTCTATTGTCTGTACAGCAATAAGTATTAAACTATGATTATATCAACGATGTATCTTATCTTAAAAGATGCAAAATTAAGTTAAAAATTAAAATACGATTACAAAAAAAAAAAAAAAACAGTTATTTCATTAAAATTGTATCATCTATATATATATATGCATTATGTTGTAATCAATATTACTCAGAATATTATTTAGATATCTTAATATCTAATGAATCTGCACAGTAACCATTCACAAGGTTTTTCTAATAAAATAGTATTAAAAAAAGCTCATGTGTTCTTTTTAAAAGGAAACTAGCAGTGAAATGTGATTGAATTGAGTAAAATGTAATATTTTCTAGGCCTAGTTTCACTAAACTGCGAAGTTCCTCAAGACCACTCAAATAAAATTAAAATGAAGTGCGCAATATTCATAAAAATCCAAAGGTGTTTATAAATATTAAGGTCTTCATATTCCTGGCAGTTATATAACTTAAGCAGCTTTTACACATGATTTTTGACATTATAGTCAAACATATAGTAACTAATATTAATGCTGCATATTATAAATTCAAATTTAAAAAATCTACTAAATTTTTTTTACAATTAAAACTGATGTGATCATTATAGAAGTTCATGATGTCACTTCCATTTTAAGGCCTGTCAAACGATTATGGAGTTCTTCTGATGATGGAGCATTTCTGAAAATTGAATTGTTACTGCCAAAAGAATGGTCAGTACGTCAAATATTCATTAATTAGCTTGGCGGAACTACAACATATTGCAGGATCAAATAACATACTCTCGTGCAATAATAATATACATGCTTCACAGGGATTTTGCACTATAAAAGCAATATAGGCACATTAGATGTTAGTATTTGATAAATACTAGATATTCGACTTACAGTAAATGATCCTTAACACTGTCAATAGTGATATCTCCAACTGAACTTAAATCCTGTCGCTCATCTTCCCCATTCACCTCAGTGATACTTGCGGAAGGTTGCAGGGAAGGTTCCTTTGGAGATTCTTCACCACCTAAAAGATACGTGTTCAAGAATCGAAGCTGGAGATCTACTGCGCAACTCAATATTTCCACTAAATGAGCAATACTTTATAGCAGTACTTACTGAGATTGCAAATTTATTGGTTTTGCCAATAGCAAATAGCTTTTTAATACATACATATATATACACACACACAGATATATATATATATATATATATATATATATATATGTGTATATGTATATATAGTAGGATGCAGAAAAAAGATGACTTGGGCTTCTCATAAATTTCCATTGAACTACTACATAAACCCTTATTCTTATTTCTGCTCCTAATATACATAACTCTAAATACTTAAATATATTGTTTACAATTCCCAAATATTCTCTACAATATTATACATATATATACTATATGAATCCTATCCTCTTTTGCATGAAGAATGTATAAAATGAAATGATGAAAAAGAAAATAATAATAATTAGCCATATGGAAAGGTACGATGTTTCGTTTTTAGACATAAGTACCAAAAATTTTTGATTCTTTCTTCAATAATAATTACTACGCGAATACTTCAATATATATATATATGTATATAACATATATGTATATATATATACATACATATAATTTACCACAAGGTACATGTTTATGCAAATTGCTCACATATTTGTAATTATGTATGATGAAAAAACTGTTCTATACTAACTGGAACCTACAACACCATTCTCAGTTGCATCTTCGTTAACAGCTTGTTCTTCTGCACTAGTTTCTGAAGATACTCTAGCACTAGGTGGTAAATTAAGTGTACAATGGGCTTTTGTTACTTTTGTCGCTGATAACGAGATGCGTTGAAGTTCGGAACTTGAATGAAGATATAACGCTTCTCCAGACTTTGTGAATGTTAGGGACGAAATGCCACTACAAAAAAAAAAAAATCGATTCTTTTAATTAAAAAAATCAAAAACAAGTGCGAGCACGCATATACAAACACACACACGCGCCTGCGCATAGACAGTTTACCAGAATATCAAAATTCTTATTAAAGAGAATATTTGAACTTACTTAATATCTTCTCGTTTAATTGCAGCAGCGTTAAGTTGTCTTCTTAATTCTGGGATACTGAGTATTAAACAATCTCCAAGATTCGTCAAACAAAGTAAGCATGTTTCAACATGCACTCCCGTAGAATCGATAGGACACGTAAACTTAGCAAATCCAGTTTTACGCACCCTGGATCCTTCATGAGCAGTAAGTTTATATTTGCAATTTGGCTTTAACGATGGTAGATTAAAAATTTTAAATTGTTCTTCGCTCGCTATTAATACTCTATGTGGTGATGTCATATCTGGCCCTGGAGAAACTCCCTTTTCTGCTTCAAATGGTTCTGGTAAAGGTACATTAGAACCGTCTAATATGGTTATAGCAATAACTGGAGCACGATGCTTCAACTGTATTTCTTTTCCAAGCGTACAATTTACGTCTTCTTCTGTTCTCCTAACACCAGCAGGTATCGCTAAAGTAAAAACGTAGACTGTCCCGTTATTAGTACCTGCCCAAAGCGTAGGTGTTGTATTTTGCACTAAAATTGACACAAAATATATTATGATTTTTTATTATTTCTTTTTTTTGTTTTTGTTTTGTTAAAGTTCGATATCAAGTATAAAGCTATTTGATAAAATTATACAATAAATATTTAACTTACTGCTTATGATATAACTTCTGGCGAAATATAAGCATCGTACCATAGACCCTAACGCATCATCTACCGGCCTAGCTTCAACTTGTCTTTCTACCGGCTTTAATTCCATGGGCGATAAATCGGCACTTGGAGAAGATGCTACGCTAGAGCTTTTCGAAGGAAAATAAAAAGTTAATTTAATAATAATTTATTGTAAAAGAAAAAGAAAAAGAAAAAAAAAGGAATAACTAATATTTTATACTGAATAAAATGATAAAACAAACATTTCTTTCTTTTTCTCTATTACGGTACTTCTCGTCGGGCTACTATTAGTATTTGTCCGTCTTTGCGATCTTCCTTTTCTTAATCTTCTAAAGGATTCTCTTAAAGATTTCTTAAATGATTTTCGCCTAGAAATTGGTGTGTCTCCTGCACCAGAAAGATCTATACGGAACATTTGAATTAATATCATTGTTTCAAGTCGAATCTAAATAATCAAATAACAAATAATAAATACCATTTGGATTAAGTGTGCATTTAACAGTAACAGGCTTTACCCTTGTGTAGTCAAATACTGCTAAACCATGAGCTGTACCCGTAGCAAGTAAACCCCATTCACTATGCATTGCTAATGCTGTAACAGCAGCTGGTGGATATAACTGTAGAATGCTTTGAGGTTGAAAACCAATTGCAAAAGATATACTGGCTGTCCTTACAGGCAAATGATCGTAACCTTTCCATATAAATCCATCACGATCATTTACAATATTCATCGTCACTGCTTTTATTTCTTTATTAACTGGTTCAGAAGATATTACGGCTGTAACTACGTGACCAGCTGTTCCTGCTATTACTAACGTTGATGATAACGGACACAAAAGAACTTTTTTTACTGCAAGACGTGGGTCATCGGAATATGGATCGAATGTGCCCACTTTCCGAAACGGTGGCCATTCATCTTCATCGTCTTCCGGTGGTTGCTCAAGCACGTCCAAGTGTTCTCCGGTAAAAAGAATCGACGAGTTATATTTGTACAAAGGCGTTAATGAGACATCCGATGCATTCCAAAACCTTACGGTTCCATCTTCGTGGCCGGTAAGTAACAATTCTCTATTTTCAAGTTTATCAGGATTTTCCGGTTTGTTGCATAAAATAGTTCCCCCGTCGATGGGCCACTCTTTATCCGAGTATAAGTGTTCTGTCTGTGCTTTTCCAGCAGACATTATTGAATCCCAAAGTTCTTCGGGAACATTTGGAACGTGTTGAGAACAAGTTACCTGTCATATTATACTTATGAACAAAATTGCAAATATAGGTATATTCATATAGAAATATTAATTTTTCATTAAAATGTCATTTCATTAAAATTAACATCTATATAGAAATATTTACCGCGCTGGCATGAAGCGATACCAAATACGGAAGAGCCATCATTTTCCATTGTGGATTTGTTAAATCAATAGCCACAATTTCTTCTTCGGCTAATACGATCAAGGCCTCAGGATTGTCTGGAATTTCATTGCCGTCTTCATCTCTGGCAAATACAGTGAAGAAGTCAATAACTTTCGAAGTAAAATCAAATACGACGTGTTTATCCTTCGTCATAACAGTGATAGTATGACGATCGCCATAACTAGCACGTTGCATACCACCAGAGAAGAGCACCAATTCTCCATGCCTGTATAAAATGATCGTTTCATGAAAATCTCTCTCGTATCGATGAAAAATAAATATAATTATAGTTTGATATGTATATGTTTATAACTTACTCGGCAGTGGGATATACAAGAATTTTCGTAATAGCTTTACAAGGAAAAGGGCCATACGGAGTCGTCGGGTCTGGAACTGCATCACTACCTGGACTCCAGAACGTATAGGATCCATCGTTGTGAGATGAGACAAACCGACTCTCAGAAATAAAATGCACTGATTCCAGCTGTTGCGTGGATACGAATGTCTGCGTACGCGAAAACAAACCCATCAGCTGCACGTACACGTTCGCCAGAACCACCAAAGACACAAACAACAGTCAGAAACGAGCAATATTAGCTCACAAAACCATTCTTAAGCACAACCTTTTTTTTTTTTGTTTGTTTGTTTCTTCCCCCACAAATATTCCAATAAAGCAATCTCACCCTAAATTAACCATTTCTAAGCATACCACTACATTCCCCAATAATAATATAAAAACTACATACTTCCAGATGCACGAGATTTCTCAGAAAACTTAATCTCGGGCAATTTTACCTGCTGTGCTCCTGGAGTAGCTTTATTCCAGAGTACCATCAAACCTCGATTATAACCAATAAGTATGTTGTCCGGGTGGCCTGGTTGTTCTGCTATAGCTTCCACTGCTCCTGGATTTTTCTTATAATCGTCGGGCACACTTTTACAATATACAAAAATATCGTTAAAATGTTAATTAATTTTTACTACATTGTTATTATAAAATTATTGCAATTTCAATCACAAATGAAATTAATTAACGATTAATAATTAATGCAGTTTAAATAAACTCACTTTTGCATTACTACATCTTGATAAATGATGTTATCGGGTACTGCAAATGTTTTCAAATTTAGAAGGTAAATGTTACCTCCCTCTGCTCCTAAAAGCAGATGTTCCCCACTTGATTCCAAACATATTGCTGAAATTTTCTTCAGCTTCCCCTCCAATGATAATGATTTTGTCTCCACAACTGAATTTTCATTGATTTCCCATAAGTGTAAAGAATTATCATCGCAGAGAGAAACGATGCGACCCTGTCGTCAAATATCGCGATATGTATTTTCATATAATATTTATGGAAAAAGATGGAAAAAAAGAAAAAGAAAAAGAAAGAAAGAAAAACAAAAGAAAAGAAAAAGAGAAAAGAAATGATCGATCCAATCAAACAACATAATAAATTGTTAGAATAAAATCATGAACTGTTTCATTATCTTATCAGACACAAGATTCGCTCAAGAAATTATCAAGATAACCGATTGTAAGTATTAGTACCGTCCTCGGTATTGTGCAAACACTGTGAGAATACGTTCTCGATCGATCTTAAAAATGAGAAGCAAATCTAGCGTTGGTCGTTCTAGGAAATCTAAATAAATACACCTATCCCCGGTTATCTCGTTTTTTTTTTTTATGTCTTTTTTTTTCCTTTTTTTTTTTAGACATCTCACGAGAAACGCGAGTACAAAGATATACGAAGAAATATAAAAGACATTGAGAAAAAGTCGTACTTTCGTTCTATTATTATTATTATTGTTATTATTATTATTACTTTTATTATTATCATTAACAATAACACCAACTTTCTATTATTCTATGAAGCCTGTAACATTCAAATTCACAATGAAATTTCATTAGATTATTTTAATCGTCATTCCATTATAACGAGTTTATCTTTATTATAACGGAGTTCTAAAAATAAATTTTACTTAGAAAAAGAAGCTTTTTGCAATTAACTTATGAATACGTTTAAGAGTATTATGTTACGAAATGAAACACGTACGAATGTGCATAAGCGAATATGTCGTGTATTTACCTGTGATTATGCAACTTACAAACTGGCGCCCTATATACAAGATATCTTATTACATACATTCGCACTGTGTGCGCGACTTTTGAAACTTTGACTTTAGTTTCGCTGAGTTCTCGATGAAAGATCCATAATCTTACGTTGGGTGAAGAAGAGGTATAAAAAAAAAAAAAAGAAAAAAAAAGAAAAAAAAAGAAAGAAAAGAAAGAGAAAGAAAAAAGAAGAAAAACAAACACTTATAATCTTATGCATACGTTGCGAATATTAATTAAAAGAAAAGAAAAGGAGACAAAAATAAAACAAAAATAAATAAATAAACAAACATAACCTCATTAATTTTCTTACCTCATTCGGTATAGCGACAATTTTTGTAACTGCATTTTCACCACTTTCGCTCGAATGTTGACCATAAAATTCAACCCCAGGTCTTCCAAATCTGTTGTCAATTATGATTTAAGGATTTTATATACATACATACATACATACATACATACACACACACACACACACACACACACACACACACACACACACACACAAAATATATATATACAGAAAATATAACAAATATGTATAAGAACGAAATTTTACGATTTTTTTCAATCATTCGAACGTAAAAAAGAAATATAAGAATTAACACACACACGTTCAAACGATTTTTCATACAAAAAAAAAAAAAATAAATAAATAAATAAATAAATTTCGATGATTTTTGATAATTTAGTTGTTCAACGCGAAGAATCATTGCCAATGATTCGCGTGAATCATACTATATCTTTCTACTACTAAAGAGAAGGAAAAAGAAACAAAACAAAATGAAAAAAAAATAAAAAGAAAGAAAGGAATGCCTGAGACAGCGAACGAACGTCGCGAAGTGAAGACGCAAGGAAAACAAAAGGATACACTTTGATGGCGCCGGATGTCGTCCCAATGATCATTAGTCGTAAACTCGGATCCCATGCGAAGGCTGTTGGTTTGTTTGGGAAACCATGTTGCACCGTCTGTAAAAATAAATAAAAGAAAGACATATATATCTAAAAAAAAAAAAAAAAATATATATATATATAGACAATATTATTACGAGAAAGAATAACTTTTAGAAAGCATTAGAAATCTACTTGTTGATATATTAAATAAATGATATAATATATCGTATACTATATTACATTTATTTATTACATTAATATTCGATTAGAATAATTGTGCGTAGCAATAAATTTTTTTCTTTTCGTTAGACGTTATTCCATGAAATTTGAAATTTTCTAATATTCAATTCTTTTTAACAAAAGTCCTTTAAATTATCACGATTTAAAATAATATAAATTTTTTCTCAAGAATTATGAAACTATTTTACGCGCCCAATTTGTTTGAAATTAATTTTCAAGTGAATGAAAGAGAATTATCGATTGTTTTTTCTTTAATGGGCTTGTTACAATGAAACGAAAAAGAAAAAAAAAAAAAAAAAAAAAAAAAGAAAAGAAAAGAAAACGAGAACGAGAACGACCTAATTCATAACTCTTTCCGCATGTGTGTACTTGCGCGTGATAAATGTCTCTATGTGCGTGCTTGCGTGCGTTTACGTACGGATATGTGTGTTTATATATATGTATATATATATATATATATATATATATATATTAAACTTCTCTCTCTCTCTCTCTCTCTCTCTCTCTCACTCTCTCTCTCTTTCTCTCACGCTGTCTGTTTCTCTCTTCTTTTCTCACTGAATGTACATCGCACGATAGAAAGAGAAAGATAGAAAGGAAGGAAGAACGATAGAATTAAAACTCGATAGGGTTTCGCGCTAACGTAGTAGCAACATACTCGACACGATTTTATCGCGTTGATTTTCATACGTTAGAATCACTAAAAATAAATAAATAAATAAGTAAAAAAAGAAAATAATAATAATAATAATAATAATAATAATAATAATAATAATAAAAAAGAATATTCCTCGCGACGACCACGACGATCATCTTGATGACCTCGTGTCGTCAACTAGATCGCGTCTTCTAGACTTTCAATATCGATTACATCCGAAGGGATATCGACCTGTTGATTCCGTCTGCCATTTCATGAGACATATTATCTCACACCTTATTTATTAGTCGTCATTTATATTGATCACCGATTTTCTTTTCGCGTGTACGAATGACAAAATAATTATTTGATTAGGACTTGTTGTAAAAGAAAAAAAAGAAAAAAAGAGAGAGAAAAAAGAAAAAAAAAAAAGAACTCAGGAAAAGCATTTATATCGAAGGTAACGGAAAAGGGATCTTATCGTGATCTCGAGTTATGCAACGAAGAAACGATACGCCGTTATGGCGTTATGAATCATGCTCGTTCGAGTACCAGTACAATTTTTGATCTACCGATAAAAATCTTCTATCGAGCTCTTTTCATGCCTTTGGTTTTGTTTCTATGATGATCAGAGAAATTGATCGTTTACATGAATCGCCTGAAAGCGTCGAAAGAAAGATCGTTTCTTCTCGTTAAAAGAAAAAAGAAAGAAAAAAAAAAGTAAATAAAAATATATTAAAAAAAAAAAGAAAAAATAAATAAATAAATAAATAAAAAAAAAATAAAAAAAAAAGAACAACGAACGGAAACATAAAAAATGTTTCCCATTAATTTCTAACAATAGAATGATGCGATATTAAATCATAATAAATCATCGCCGCTTGGCCAACATTCTTTTAATGATAAATTTTAAAGTGGACACAATGATATTTATCAGAGCCATTATCTTACACAGAGAATATATATATAAATACATATATTAACCGGGAAAAGTTAACGACACGAAAATGAATCGTATTTACAACGAACATTCATCAAGAAAGACGCCACGGCATTCGTTTCATTCGAGAAGTTCGTAGAATTGTTGGTAATCGTCATGCGAAAAGATATCTCCGAGGAAAATGTCTTTATCGTCCTTCACGATCTAAAACACAGGTTATATCCTTTCCTCTTCTTTTCGATACTTTGTTTGCATAGTCCTCGTATTCACTAATCGAAAATGATTGTGAGTTCTTCGAAAGCTCTTACATCGATCTATAGACACAAAAAACCTTTCCATACTTGTGATGATAACGAATCAAAATCGTAAAGAAAAGGTGACAGATATCGCGATCGAACGTTTCGAAAGATGATCGATCGATCTATTCCTCGTTCTTATTTATTTTTTTTTGTTCCATCTTTTTTCCTTTCTTCCCTTTCCTCTTAAAAAAAAAAATTAACCTGTTAAAAATATAAAGAAAAATTTGAACGAATGAACGAAAGAACGAACGAATGAAGCCTTGATCGCTTGACACGAACGCCCCAATTGGTCAAGTACGCGAGTACTTTAATCCAAATCAATCAACCGTTGTTGCGTACCACAATCGTGTCGTCTCTTTCTCTTTTAAAGTAACGTTACCGATATAACGATATAACGTTCATTATGGTCAAACGACAAAACAACTCGTACAACAATAAAAGTATCGTTCGAAAAACATCGTTTTACATTTCGTAATAGATTTTTCGTAGATCCAGAACCGATAAAAATGTCATTCTAATGCCATTCTTCATTAAATAAAACGATAAATCATTAGTCATCAAAGAAAATTATTAATTAATGATATATTTCTTAGAAAAATTTAGAGTATGGTCACGTGATTTACAGAAGAAAAAAAAAATTTTTTTTAAATCATACGTCAAGCCTCTATAACATCACGCGTTACTTAACACACACACACACACACACACACAGATATTATTTAGGTTTGATCATATTTTATCGTCATAAAATGAATAATTACTTCGTATCTGAAATTGTTCGTGTTCCTTTTTTTTTTTTTTTTTTTTTTTTTTTTTTACGTACAATCTATACCTATTATATTTATATATAAAACTTTTAATTTGTACTTGATATAATATATAATTACACTAGTAGTATAAGTAATATTATACATTTTTTACATATTATATTTATATACTTGTATATATTTCACGAAAGAAAAATATTGTTTTATATAGACTTAATATATATATATATATATAGTAATCGATGATAGAATTCGAAAGAAGAAAAGTATACTAGGTAATTTA